>NW_027279834.1:232500-242500 GCF_046629955.1 Centroberyx affinis | reverse complement strand
TGTGTGCAGGCGTATGCAATGTATGTGTTTAAAAGAAACTACAGATATGTGCATGCATTGTTTTGTTTTTGTATATGTCACAAATGTCAGTGAAATAGAGACAAATTTTTGTGCACATACGTATCTGTTTGTGGGATTGTGTGTGTGTGTGTGTGTGTGTGTGTGTGTGTGTGTGTGTGTATGTGTGTGCGCGCGTGCGCATATGTGTTTTCAGCAGTTCTGGGATGAATTGTTACCGTGTGAGAAGGCTCCGGGGGCTGAGTTGTTTTCACTTTCACTGCGCTCACACACACACACACACACACACACACACACACACACACACACACACACACACACACACACACACACACACACACACACAGCCTGTCTCTCTAAGCCCCTCTCAATCTCTGCATGGCTTTACTTTGGCTTTGCATCTAAATGTAGATCTCATTCTGATCACCAAGAACTTGGGGGAGGCAAACTGCAGAGACCATGTTGTGTTGTAATGCCTGGAGTGCGCTCTGTGTGTGTGTGTGTGTGTGTGTGTGTGTTTTAAGTGGGGTACAGTATGTTTGGTTAAAGTGTGTGTCATGTTGTGTACCATCTGGTCAAAATTACCCCTCACAAGGGACATGGCTTCAGGCAGGGAATAGGGCACTTGGACTGGCATGTAGGTACACACGCACACGCACACACACACAGACACAGACACACACACACACACACACAATCACACCACATAACATACCTCCATCATACACACACAAACACACACACACACACCCTCACACATGCATTTTCTAACTTAAACACATAATGAAGATATATCTAATAGTGACAAACATGCAAACACTCACACACACACACACACACACACACACACAGATACACTCACACACATTCACAATCACAAACCAACACACCCCTCCTGCTGGCTTCGGTCCCATTACAGTCGGCCCCTCCTTGTTGACAGGAAGTGTTTAGGGAGGTGGGGTATGATGTGGAACAGATAACTAAATAACTAGGCTAATGGGGCAATGCTGCCTAGCACACACACACATATAAACACACCAGTTGCAAATACACACACACACACACAGGCTCTGCACTTAACCTCTCCCTCCCTATCCTTCTCCCTCACAACCTGACAGTATTTGGCCTCATGCTCTTATCCTTTTTCCAGCTTAGTACTCTCTAGAGCAATGGCTCTCAACCTTTTTTGGTGCAGAGGCACGCTGCGATTCAGGGCAAAAATATAGACTGCAGCAAAATGCTAAATTACTCCCTGTTACTGGAAAGACATCAGAGTAGTGTGTGTCATTAGGGAGAATTACAGGTTTTCCAAGAGCGACCACCTCCCACATCTGACACCTCGACTTACATACACACACATACCACAACATTACAACATTTCAACTCACAGTTCAGACGTCACAGTGACGTCAGCAGCTAGTGATAGACCCTCCAAAACCTTATACGAGAGGCTACCTGAAAACAAAAGTATAGTGTAGTAGACATACAGTAGGCTGCATTTTCAGTTACCCTATTGTTTTGCAACAGTTTTTAGGGTTTGGGAAAGAACTGATTTACATTTCACTGTATCACAATTCTGTTCCGTACAGATTACTTCTGATGTTGAAATAAGTCAAAAGTGTATTCCACATGGCTCTTGGGAATCTTGTGAAATTATCTGGCATGGAAGACCCTAATGTTTTAATATTGACTTTTCTGCCAGTCTGTGGCTGGTACTTTTCAGTCTGAGCTAAAGCAAATTTGTTCTCACTGACCAAAGTTTGAAAGGGGGCTAATGTGCAAGATGGAGAAATCCTGTAGTTACAAAACCTGTAGAATGAGCCTTGACTTACACCAAAACTGATTATGCATAGAATTTTGCATACACACAAAAAACACAAAATCCAAATTTTCTGACCCTAAGTGGCAGCGATCAAATCTCTTCTTGGCTGTTTTAACATGGAAAAAAACAGAAAAATAAACTCCATGTGCGTACAGCCATGAAAACATCATATTTGTTAAAGGGTTAAAATCAGACTTTTTGTTCCTAAAATATGTAAATCCAGCTAAAAAAACATTTTGAAGCATTTATAACAACTGAGACCAAATATAACCTCTATAACTCATCGTGACAGGGTCCAGGCTGGTGAAAAGCAGAGGGAATAGGACAAAAGGTCTGAATGAATAATGGAAAAATGGTACGATGGTCAGTACAGAGGAGGAGGGGTGATGTGTGATGGAACGAATGATAGTGGGAGTGGAGGACGGAGAATGGAGGAAAAGTAATAGAAGAAGTGGTTGAGGTGTGACCAACAAGATACAGACTGGCTGATGACAAAGTGAACAAAATCTCTTGTCATTTTTTTTTCTCATAGGAGAGTTACATGAAGAGAGAGTGAGCAGGAGGAAGGGAGGGAGGGAGCGAAATGAATTGAAATCAGCCTCTGTCATTCCCTTCCATAGGGGAGAGAGACAGAGGGAGAGATGAAAGGAGGGAGGAACTGAGAAAAACACTCACACCGTCATGATTGGGGAGAAGAACAGAAGGAGACAGAGGCAGAAGTATATGGGTGAGAGAGAAAGTAATCCCAAAATACTGAGCGAAACCTCGGTTCTGGGGCTTTCTCATCTGAAAGAGAGGGATGGGTGGAGGGAAGGAGAGCTAGACGAGAAGGAGAGAAGTAAGTCAAGATCAAGACAAGAATGCACCTTGGCAGGGAGGGAGGGAGGGACTGAGAAAGTGAGTGAGGAGGAAGAACGGAAGGAAAGAAACGCCACAAAGACAACTCCAGTGATTCTGTCTCACAAGAAAGAGGAGCAAGGAGAGGCGGAAATAAAGTGAGGATAGAGAAGAAGGAAGTGAGCGATAAAGGGAGTGAAGGATAGAAGGGAGAGAGAGAGTGGGAGAAGGAGGTCTAGCGGCAATAAAAAACAACCCCAGCAGAATGATAGATGTGTGTTTCATTCTGTCCAAGAGAGTCAAGGAGAGGGAGAGAGATGGAAGGAGGAGAGGAGGGATGGATATTGGGAGAGGGGGCCGTTGCGTCTTGAAGGAGAAATAGAGATGGGGGAGAAAGATTGAGGGAGGGAGGGAGAGAGGGAGGGAGGAGGGTCTTGAAGCAGAGAAATGGCAGGAGGCTGATTGAAGCATTCGTCATTCTGGAGTGATGAGGAGAGGGGAGAGTAAGATAAAGAGAGGGATGAGGGAGAGAGCTGGAGAGAAGGGACGCAGGGAGTGAGAGTGAGAGAGAGAGAGAGAGGTTCAGGGGCATAATAATGACAAAATGACAAGAGGATGATCGAAGCATGGGTCATGTTTACCCACAGGAGAGAAAGAGAGAGGGGGGGGGGGGTGGAGAGACGGTGAAGGGTCCAGAGGCAGAGGAACGACAGCAGACTGATAGAGGCAAGGGTCACTGTTTACGAGGAGGAGAAAGGAGAGATTGAGGGATATCGATGGAAGGACGGAGGGATGGGAGAGATGAGGAGAGACAGTGCGGGGCCTCTGGCTCCGAGGGAGAGAGAGAGAGAGGGATGATGATGATGATGAAGGAAGGGAGAGAGAGAGGGAGGGAACTGACAAGGGCCTGAGAGGAAACTCGGTAAAAACACTGTCGCGGGAGACGAGGGATGAAGAGAGGGAGAGAGGGATGTTTGATGGGAAAGATAGAGAGACATAGTGATCGAATGAGAGTATATGGAGTCCTGCACATAGAGGTAGTTCTTTGATATGCTGGCAAAAAAACGCAGAGAACAGGAGCGATTCGGTCTGCGGCAAACCCACAGTTTTTATAGATGAAGGAGAAGAAGAGACAAAGAGGCAGGAGTGAGTTTAGTTGGAGGGAGAGATGGAGGGAGAGAAGTGGTGGCAGAGTGAGAGGCCTCTGTCAAGAATTGAGAGAAAGAGGGAGACGATGTGTCAGAGGGGTCACTTTTTCTCTGAGGAGAGAGAGAGAGCGAGCGATGGAGGGAGATGAACAGAGGAGTGAGGAAGAGAAAAAAAAACGCTGAGTCACTACACTGGGAAGAAATGGAGGTAATGACCGAGGGTGAGGGGGAGAGAGAGATAAAGGGGAGGAGAAGAGCAGGGCCGGGGAAAATGAGGGGGGCGGGGTGAGAGAGAGAGAGGAATGGAGAGATGCAAGCAGGAATGAAAGAGGGAGAGAAAGAGAGAGAGAGGAGAGAAAGGAGGAGTGGAGAGATGTAGGGAGTGGTGGGGGTGAGGTCATACTTTTATTATCATTAAACATATGTAGGTCACCCCTCTTTCTCTCTCTCTCTCTCTCTCTCTCTCTCTCTGATGATTTAGGCTTAAGAGCACACCTGTTTCTCAGTGATAATGGGAGCACATTGGAATGTGTCTGGTGTGTGTGTGTGTGTGTGTGTGTGTGTGTGTGTGTGTGTGTGTGTGTGTGTGTGTGTGTGTGTGTGTACCCACAATATGCTGCACTCCTGGACTGGTCTTAACAACCCCTCTGCCTTTTCATATCTCTTATGATCATCATTATTATTATCATTATTTTCTCAATTCTCAATTTTATCACTGGATTGGGTATTTGCCCAGGAGAGAGGAATGGTAACTCTAGAGTTATTAAATAGAGAGAGAAGAGACTGTTTGTGTGTGTGTGTGTGTGTGTGTGTGTGTGTGTGTGTGAGAGAGAGAGAGAGAGAGAGAGTGTGATTGAGTGAGTGGGAGAGGCAGTGACAGAAAGAGTGTGCGTGTGGATGTGAGAGATAGAGAAAGGGAAAGAGAGCACAAGTGTGTGTGTGTGTGTGTGTGCGTCCGTTTGAGAGCGTTACAGAGAGGGGGAGTAACTGACTAGAGAGGAAAAACCCGACATGTCTTCAGTTTACAGCTCATCACTAACTAGTTTAGCAGCAGCGAGATTCACTGATTCACTGTCTGCAGAGGGAAGAGTAACTTAGGTCACTGATCTGTTAGACTGTACTGAGCCAAGAAAAGGTCCATTGATATCCATGAGTTTCTTTGCAATTCCGTTCCAGGTGTCATTCATGCATTAGCTTTTCTTCAGAGTCTTGGACCCACAAGTCCTGTGCTTGCCAATGTATGAGACAGACTGCCTAATTCAAAACCGGGCTCCTGACTTAGCTGAAGGAGGAGTATTTCCACCAGAGGAATGAGTTTAACTGACTTGTAGTTGTATTAACCATGCCTGATACCCAGAAAACGTATTGTAGGAATTACATTTTTTCTCTATTTATCTACATGTATGATCAAATATAGTTATTGAAGACATAGTTAAAATTTGAGAAGGGCCTAGCTGCAGCCTGCAGACTCGCTACAAGACACGCCCCCACTGTCAAGAAACGCCCCCCACCGACTACGTCAGTACAAGAAACGCCCCCTGAGAATATGGTGGCCCAAACGGGTCGGACAGTGGAAGTTTGCAGGTCCGCGAACCTGGCCAAAACCTGTTTTGTCGCTGATGCGCATTTCCTTTTCAAAATAAAAGCCCCTAGAGGCTGGCACTAAAAACACAGTTGTGAATCGTGAAATCTCTGTAACTAATAATTAATAATGTAGCAAATTCTTAGGAGGATGACGTAGGCTGTTTCTGACTGCAGAAATCCCCATTTAATGTCCATGAATCAATTAATGCTGAGGTGGCATAACAAATAGAAAGGTAGGGGGCATGCAGAGTTTTATTAAAAATATAATTTCCTTGTCACTTTGATATAACAGAGTACTTTGCATAGAACTTGGAATTGAAAATGTCAAATACATTTTGAAATAACAATGTAGAGCAAAAAAAACCCAAAACATTTCTTAAGTATAAAAACTCTTGGTTTACAATTGGGCTAATCCTAAATAACTAAAGAATAACTCCACCACCAAAAACCAAATTGTGATTGAAGTAGTATAATTATATACTTAATTCACTGATAGAGCTCTTGATACAATAAGTAAGAATATACAGCCCCCACACTTACAATGACAATAGGTTTCTTCTATACATTTTCTTATCCTCTCCAGTAGATTCAATTTCAAACCCATTTCAAGAGGGCACAAAATGTAGTTTTTTCCCCTCTTTCAGTGTGAATTAATGCAGTTAACATCAACATCAACTGCAATTGCATTGTCACTATCACAGTTTCTTGGAGGGGGTTCTGTGATTAACATGTTTTCATTTATTATCAACAAGAGAAATACAACCGGCCCATAAAGCAGGGACAGTGGCCCATTGGTTCATTTTCTATACTGACACTGGGCTGGCCCAATAACATCTCTTACTAGGCCCCACCCTAGTCTGTCCTCGTGTCAGATGCCGTGGCTCAGAGCCAAAAATCTGTGGATGGATGAGGGCGTCAAAATGGATAAACAAAACCGCAAGGGGGGTGCGGAGAAGTTGCGGGCCAAAAAATTTAAAAATCTAGAGGCGGATGCCGCCAAATGTGTAAAAATAACAGATATGTTTGCTGCAGGGGCTGCAGTAGCTTCAATATCTACAGTACGCGGCATTATGCAGCAACAGGTGGAACTTGAAGGAGGAGAGGTGGCTGGCTATGGCCACTGCCAGGCAGAGGAGCAGGCAGAGGAGCAGGCGTGTGACAGGGAAGCCGAGGAGGGACAGAGTGAGCATGACAGGGCCGAGGGACAGAGTGAGCAGGAGCAGGAGGAGAGTGTAGTTGAAGCGGTAAGCATGGAGTAGCTTCATGATTAACAGGGACTCGCAGGGAGGGAGCAGGGAGGTAGTGTGTGTGCCATGCCATGATGATGATGATGATGATTAATTCAATTAATGTTGATGATAATAAGATAAGATAACAATCATAACGCTATCATAAAGTGAGACTGTCACCTACTGCTGGTGGTCACTTAGTCAAATAGCGCAGCATAAGCTATTTGGCATTGTTTTTGTAGCTAGCATAGTTCCCTAATGCAGTCGCAACCTCTGCTGACTATTCTAACGTTAGCTAACGTTATTTTGTCAGCATCGCGTTGGCTAAGCCCACGTTGCTGTGAGTGACCTAGGTCCATATCGTATCATCATAATATTATTAAAATTATTAGGCTAAGGGTTCCCTTGATAAAGATGCGCAAAAAGGCTGTATAATATACAACACCTGTAGCTCTACTGTGCTAACATTTATGCCTGCTTATGTATTAGCCTACAGGGGAAAAAAACGTTTTCATTTTCAACAACAGGCAACAAAGTTGTCCTATGTTTATTTTCAGCCAGGTATGGTGGTAACTATTAGGATATACAGTATATGGTATGGATCACTGTTATTACTATCTGTGGGGTAGCTGTCCACCTACAGTAAGTTCAAATTGTTTGGTGCTGCTGTCCATTGAGCATGCACCAAGGTCAAATTCCCCAAACAAACAAGCACACCATTGATTTAATTGCCCTATCATATACAAAGATCTAACTATTACTCCTCTCTGAACATTAATATAAAACAAAAAGGTGATCTATTAACTGTGTAAACCTTATGCAATATTCATCATCAATATTTGGATACTTGAAATCTGTATGAACTGAGTAGTAAGTATCAAATGAAATAAGATGGAACAGCTCCATGCATTAATTTAATAAACAACTATTTACTCATTACCAGCATGGTATTTTTTAAATTGTACAGCTTTTTGCACATCTTTGTCAGGGAATTCCAACAATTCTGGACCGGAGATTGTGTACTCCACGGCCACCTCTCACCAGGGAGTCAAGAGCGAGTGAGTACACTGGTCCACTTGCACTGGTACACTTGTCCACGGCACTTACTACTCAGCTTTGTAGTGGTTTGGGGGAATAGTACAGTAGGCATAGTTAAGGGGACCGCAAGGATGGTGCACTGGTGGGTGGTGTCCGACCGATTGTGGTGGGCTGTCTGGGCCAAAAATGCCAGGGCCAATTTTTTGTCCCAGTCCAGCCCTGGCTGCAGATAGACCTACTTGTAAAATCTAACTCCAGTCAATACATCACAACTACACTTGGCTTTGATTGGCTCCCCTCACTAAACAATTGCTAAAATCCTTCCTATCAGGCAAGTTTGCAGCATTTGAACTGACACACTTGAACTGAGCTGGTGTTGTCGACCAATCAGGGTCCAGTGCTGGGACTGCTCTGCCTGTTAGGACTTGGTCTTCAAATTAATTTGATAATTATAAGGTAAAGATACAAGGATAGATAAGGTTCATACACACCATACAGTCTTTGTACTGTTTATTTTCTAGGTATGACACATTTTCTGTTGTTTTTCTTCACGGCTGATGTCTGACTATACCCATAAATGTGTTAAAAATACCACAGGGGTAGGCTAACGCTGTTAAATATGCATTAGGTTCATGTTTTTGTGGGCCCTTTTTCCACTGTTCTGTACCTGTGTTATTAAATGTAATTTGATTGGCTTGTGGGGCGTTACCCTGGGGCTTGCTGGGTAGCCTCGGGGAGACCTAGCAGCAATGTGACGTGCCTTTCCCATCTCCTTTACTTTTAATTTATTTTTCACCTTTTTTTGAAGCACCAGTCTCACCCATGAAAGTTTATTCTCATCACACTGGCACACAATTTCTCCTCACTTAATTTTCAACGAAAAGCCAGAGCAATTAAAGAAAATGCATAAATTGATTCCTTTTATTTTACATTCCATTTTTCACCTGAAAGAAATTGACAGTGTGTGCAATGGGCCATAAGATTGGGAAGGAAGGCCATATTTGCCATTGTTCAGTTGTCACGGCAACAGATTGGAAAAATAGCTTGGGAATATTTTGAACAATAGAAACCTTGTCAGTGGTGTTGCAGCTACATAAGAATGGAGTCACTTGTGCCTCAGAGGTGTGACAAAATTTATCATGCTGTGTCTACTGCTCACTGGAGACTTAACTGTAGTCTCTTCATTACAATGATTCTTAAAATATGCACCGCAAAATTTTTCATCTTATTTTAACAAATGAAGAATCTCCTAAATGGATGAGATACTGTAATTTCATTTATACTAGTGTGATCTGCCTTATTTCAACATATTATTACTTGTTTCAAGAGCATAACAAATAACTACATTAAAAACTGAGAAATAAGAAATAAGTTCAGATGGACTATTTTGCAGTATGGATTTTCACAGGGTGGATTCTGGTCATCGTCCAGATGACAGGAGGAGTGTGTTATAGTGGATCCTCAAGCAAGACTAAATGTCTCGATTTTTCCCGGCCTGAAATGTTTAGGAACGCTTGATCTGTCCAGTATATTGAAGTAGGCAGCAGCCTGTGAATCTGAAAGGATATGGTAAGTAGAGCTGGCAGGCTGACTCTCCTGTCTGTCTGTCTAAATATGAGCTCAGCGCTCCGGGGGATATTTCCTCTCCTCCTTCTGCTCCTCCTCCCTTCTTTCTTTCTGTCTCACTCTCTTTACCCCCTCTCCCATCCCTCTTTATATCCTTTGTTCATTCTTTCTTTCTGTGCTTCTGTCTCTCCTCTTCCCTCTCTTTCCTGTGTCCTCAATCTCTCGTCCATATGTGTGTGGCGTGTCTAAGGGTGGAGAAATACAGACCCTCACTTAACACACACACACACACACACACACACACCATAATCATCATCATCATCATCCTTTGCCCTTTCACGTATCCACATGTTGCACACAGACATGTTGCTCTTTCACACACGACATCACCCAAATTGTACACACACGCATAAACATCACACACACACGCACACACACACACACACACTCAAACGCATATACCACCCACCAGTTTTAAATTGAGTCAGTGCCCCCCAGGCCTGCTGACTCAGAAAGCTCCCCCGTTAAAACTCTGATGGTCCAACAGCAATGCTCACACAAACGCACACACACATGCATAGAGTTTATGGCAAAACTTTGATGTGCCCAGAGCTCACAGAGTGAAATGCACACACATAAAGAAGCATATATGCATGCACACAAACGCATGTGTGAAAACACCGTTAAAACTTTGAAAAGTGTTTTTTCCTCCGAAATTTCTGACTTTAATCTCAGAGTTTTTTCTCTGAATATTACCC
>NW_027279834.1:165000-230000 GCF_046629955.1 Centroberyx affinis | reverse complement strand
TGTTCGTCTGTCCCAATTAGACCCTTCTATCTCTGTAATGTTTTCCACACACCTCACACACTCTTTTTCCTCTCTCTCTCTCTGTCTTATAGTCTCTGTCCCTCTTTCTTTTTTCTCTCTCTCTGTCTTCATTCTCTCTGATTCTCCCTCCTAGTCTTGCAGCACTCTCTCTCTCTCTCTCTCTCTCTCTCTCTCTCTGTCTTATAGTCTCTGTCCCTCTTTTTTTCTCTCTCTCTGTCTTCATTCTCTCTGATTCTCCTTCCTAGTCTTATATATTCTCTCTCTCTCTCTCTCTCTCTCTCTCTCAGCCCAGCTATCTGCCTGTAACCTGTCACTGACACAAACCAGATGTCTCTCCATCCCCTCCTTCCTCCCTCTATCTCTTCCTGCTCCCCCTCCTTTCTGTCTTTTCTCTTCATCTTCACCCACCTTCAGCTCTCACTGTATTTTCCTCTCTCTGTCCTCTTTTCTCAAATGCCCCCTCTTCTCTGTCTCCCAGTCTGATTCTCTCTCAGTCTGCCTCGCTCTTCATCTCTCTGTTAGCCTCTGCTTTTTATTTCACTCTTCCTCTCCCTCTTTATTTTATGGGGTAAACAGTACCGACAGTGTCAGTGTGGTATAATGACTTCCAGAAAGCTCAGACAAGCATTGTTTGTCTCTCCTTGTCAACAGCGTCATTCATGAACAAACATCCCAACGCGCTCATAAATCAACGCTGTTCGGTCGCCATTTGAAGTCGCTGTTGGATCTGTTCCTCTCCACTTGGTCATTGTTCTCATTCATCCCCAGCCTGCACCCTCTTCTCTTTCTCTCTCTCTCTCTGTTATTCTCAGTTATTTTCTCTTTCATTCATTCAGTTGTTGATTCAGTCATTCAGTCGTCCACCTGGATTACAGGATTTACTTTTGCCTCCGCTGTGTCTTCACTCCCTCTCTCTTCATTCATTCAGATTGTTCCAATATTGTGTTTTTTTATGCTCTCAAGAATTCTCCAAGCACCACCCTGCCTCATAAATCATCAGTGTTTGTTTCACATATAATAAAGTTACATCTGCCCATTTATTGCTTCGTTAATTCTTCTCGTACGTGTCTGTTTATCCATGCATTCTTTCATTCCTTTTTTTTTCCATCCTAGATCACCCAAGGCGTGTTCACCTGCTAGAAAAATGAAAATGTCTCATTATCTCTGCCACCTAATGAGTTTGTGTCAGTGAGTACATGTGTGTGCGTTGTGTGCAATTTGTGTGTGTCTGTTTGGGGAGGGGTTTGGGGAAAGGTTTGGGGTGTGTGTGTGTGTTTGTGCTCCTCTTGTCAGGTCATCACTAAAGAGTGGTCATCTCACAGCTGCTCCAAAATTTATGCCTGTAATTACTCATGGAGTAAAATGTTCCACCAAACCTCTAGTGTTTTCAACGCTATCTGTGTATGTGTATGTGTGTGTGTGTGTGTGTGTGTGTGTGTGCGTGCGTGTGCGTGTGTGTCTGTCTGTCTGTGTGTGCACTTGTGCATCTCAACACTTTATCACTAAATCAGTGTTTCTTAATCCATGAGTCAGGACCAGAAATGGTTTGCAGGCTTTTTTCTGGGGGTTCTCCTACAAAACAGCAGGACTGGTTTGTTTTAATGGGCTTGGGTCCCAGTGTGACACAGAATCTATTCAGTTTGGTAAAACTTTATGGACTTTTTCTCTAAATCATAGTTATAATGACAATAGCAACACTCCCCTTTGCAATATTCCCAGGCAATGCTCTCTCCATAAATTTGAGATTTCCTATATGCCTCTTTCAGTGAAGTTTATTGGTGAGGGGAGCGGACTGTGTCTAGGTCTTTCTAGGGCTGGGATTTCCCAAAAGCACCTCGACATGACTCTGTGAGCAGACCTTCAATATTAGCTGCCTTCAGGATGTGTATTCACCCCCGGTATTCAGACTGTCTTTATCATCAGTTAACAGTAAGCAGGCTTACTTCATGGAAAATATGAGGACACACAAAAGACTCTCTTAGGTCCACAGCTGTGGTTTCACAAAATCTTTGTTAATCTGTTCATCTACGTTGCATTGACCTAACATGGTGATTTGCATTGGTGATGTAACAACATGGCAACTCAGTACAAATCTTATTTAATATTCAGCAAACATACTACAGATCAAATGAAGCCCTAGAAACAGCAGAGAAAGAACACATGCCTGATGTTAACCTTGGATACAAAAAGTTTTTCCATCACATTTGAAGTTACTTAAAGCTGCACTAGGCAACTTTGCATGTTGGCGGCCCGGTTTGCTGTTACACTTAAATACCCAGAAATCGTGTTATGTGATGACACTAAACTGCACACTCCATGGAGCTTAACTTCTTCTTAGTGGGTGGTTGGAGGAGGTGGTGAAGAAAATCTTCTCATGGCAGCTTCAGCCATCGTTGGAGAGTCCAGCTTTCTCTAGACGGAGCACACGCTTGCTGCTGTTTTGTATTTTCATATTACGTTTTGTATTCCTCTGCACTGAGAATATCTCCCACCAGTGACCATATGCAACACTAAAATTTAATTTGGGAAAATTGGGCAAATCTGTGTTGTCTCAATTAGCGGGGGATGAAATCTTTTGTTTGTTGTAGCCCAACTTTGTGGTTTGGGCTGAAAGATCAGGGTCTTTTTACATAACAATCTTGCCTAGTGTAGCTGTATGGAGACTTTAAGTTCAGCCAGTGTTTACACAGTTGATGATATCCAATCAGACTTTTGGCCACGTTATGTATTTAGTTATGACAATAGTAAACAAAGAGAGAAAATAAGGATATAGAAAATTGTGTGTCACGTTTTGCTGCACTACACAAAGATGCACAAGATGCCACAAGTGTGAGTGTGTCGTACTACACAGCTTTTACAAATGAGAGAGTGTGCTGAGCGCATACTATTATGAAAGACAACTACACACCACGGTTTCCCCAATTGGTTTCTAACTGGTGGACAAGGAAGCTGAATTTTCCCTCAGAAAGTAGCAAGCTAGTTATCTTCCATTCAAATGAAGAGCTTCACCAAGTTGTGGAAATCATTTTCTAAGTGTGTTGTTTCCATGTTGAAGTGAACTGAACTGAAAATGAACTGAAATTCAATAAATTTTACATATTTTAGATTTGGTATCAGCCAAACATAAAGACACTGTATGTTTTTTGAGGTAATTAGCCTAACATATAGGTAAATCTGAGTTGCTCTTTGGGGACATCATTGGATGTCTATAAAATATAACAATGATGCTCTTACTGCAGAAATAGTAAACCAATCCATAGCCTTCTGTTGAAGAAGTTGCATCATTACCTCTCATACTGGCCCTCTGAGCTCTGTTGGGCATGTATCTGTTCATTGGCCTTTTTAAAGTCTAGCTAGAATTGTATCAATAAAGCAAGAAGAAAATCTACCACAATTTGCATTTCCAGTGATTTTTATGAAAATAATCTTCTTATCTTAAAAGATAAAAGCCAGAGAATTGAGGCCTACCTTGTGATGTCTTAACGTATAAATCTTGACTGAACTGTCTGAGCTCCTAGAAGTACAGGTGTGTTTTGTTCTGGGTTGGATTGCTCATGTAAAATCAAGTGGAGGCTCTTTTGTAGCTAAATAAAGCCAAACAAATATTTCCACTGCTGTGACTTGTTGAGAGTCCTTGCAGTCTAACTCCTAACAAAGACTGTTCAAATAAATGAACCAAACAGACAAAGACCGACTCATCTGTCGCTCTGTGATTTAACTGTGATTTAACTTTTGTTCTGTGCACCTGGACAAGATTTGCATGTGTTGGCGCACAGTATCCGCGCTTGTGTGTTGTGTGTGTGTGTGTGTGTGTGTGTCGCTGGCATTTGCTATGACTGGGTGGAACAGAGATTGCGTTCTCATGTGTATGTCTACAATATTTTGTGCTCACAAATGCATTTGTCAATTCATACCTGTGTTATATGGTATATACTATATGTGTGTCTGTTTGTGCATACATGTGGGCAGATGTGTGTGTGACTCTGTGTGTGTGTGTGTGTGTGTGTCCTGCAGTGATCCAGTTTCCAGTTCCAGTAAAAGTAGGCCAGCCAGTGAGCCCATGAGTCAGCCTTTTCTCCTGAGAAAGGAGACTCCCTGACATGACAGCATCAATAACAGCTGACCAACACACCCCAACGGACAGACGGACAGATACACACACACACACACACACACACACGTATGAATGAACATATGCAAGTACTAGCACACATGCCAACATACAGTACATGCTCAAACGTACATACACACACACCTCCATGAGCACAAAAGAGCACACACAGTATAAACCCACACATGCGAGCTCACTCAGCTGACCCGTTTGCACCCCAACACGCCCTAAATCTGCTCTCAGCAGTATTTCGTGTGGGATACTTATTCATTTTTCTCCCCTGGTGCAAAAACGTGATGCTGAGGTCACTGACTTTCAGTTTAATTCAAATTAAGGTTGACATGCACCGGGTTGAACTCAGCAGTTCCGAACTGGGTTTAGCTGATGAGAGGTCAGCTGGTTTGGCTTTTTATTTGTTTAATCAAACCATATTTATTGAACTTCTTGAGTATTTTTTTGAGTTTTTTGGTATGTTGGTTGTGTTTATACATTTCATTGTTAAACATAAAGCATTTTGACAATGAAAGAAGTCATCTAACACTACTTACCCACTGCTTGCCAAAATCAAACAATCTTCATGCCTCTTAAAATGCTTATTTAAAATGCATTCAGCTACTGTTCTGCCTTGGTCTGAATTAAACTGGACTTAGGTGAGCTAAATTGAAGCGAAGTGAACTGAGTCTAGCCAGTTCTTTCTATCTGCAGGGAACAGTCCTTCTTGAAAACTAGGTGGACAAACCCATAACACATCCCAAGATGGAGTCAGAGAAATCCTAAAGACATCCCCACTCCATCTTTTTAATTAACTCCAGCGTTTTACAATAAAACAGTAGATTTTTTTGGTTACATAATTTACTATCAGCAGGTCAAAGCTTTCAACGTTCAAATTACCATCAAAGCTTTCTCTCCCACACAACACTCTCCTCCTACACTGGAAAGGCTTGAATTATATGAAGCATTTTCTTAACCCGACATAAAAATCTGTTGCAAAACAGTTGAGAATCGGACATGAAAACACGGCCCACAGCCATGCAGGCCTGTCAGTCTTCTTCATGGTTTCATTTTGACTCAACAAAGGAACATCACCATGCAACTATTGAACTATTCATTTTCAACCCTGTAACCTTAAAATCAGTTGCAAATGGTCCAGTGGGATAGTGGAAGCACAGCCGGTTGCGAGAGGTGATATCACTGCGTGAAGTATGTGTGATGAGATGTGTTTTGAATGTGTGATGCTGACAGATCCGCTTCACGTTGGGAGTTCTTCTTCCAAGCCATTTCTTCCACAGCTATTGTTATGGCTCTAAGGTGTATTCAGCCATACAGAAAGGACAGAGGCGTGTGTGTGATTGTCTGCGTGTGTTTATGCATACGTGTGCTTTATGTTATGTCTTCCCGTGAGTCTAGCCTATTAAGTCGGCATCTGCGTTCCCATTAAGTCACGTCTATGAAATGTATATCACAACTGCTGACTGAAGCCCAGGTTATGACTTCGAAGATGAGTTCCAAATAATTGCTACAGTATACTGCCTCCCACACACACACACACAAACGCCTTGGACCGTTATTGGATTTTTCCCCCGCTATCTTCATTTCTCTTTTTCCATCAGCGAGTTGTTCTGTATAGGTTGACCTTCATGAATATGCATCCAAGGAAAATAATCACCCTGCTATCTTGACAAAAGCAAAGAGAAATGAGAGAAAACTTTTCTAAATACAACATGATATGTCATCAGGAGAGTAATAGATTACATGTAATAGGTTTACAGGAATCTGATAGCAATAGAGTGATAGAGATCTGACAGCAATAGAGAAAAAAAGGTAATAATTGCCTTGTCTTACATTATTGAGATACAGGCATTAATTTACACAAGTGAAATAATAGATACTAGTTGTAGATCATGATAGTAGTATTTCATTGTATAACTGCTCTTTTAGCATTCCAGATTGGAGTTAATGTAATGAAAAGGTAAACAAATCACTTTACTGACATCATAGGTTGTAGATGCCATGTGCACGGCAATGCTTTTCCCAGGTGCAGCTTCATGCAGGAATAAATATCCAATTATTTCCAATTATATAATCATTATTACTGCACACGGAAAGACTTCACACCCTTTTCATATTTTTGTATCATTAATGTTTCCGTTAGAGCAGCAAAATGGAAAAAAAAACCTGATGAAGCATGGAGACAAAATGTGTTTTTTCGCTCCAGAGTATTTTGTTGTTCTAAAGAAACATTAAAGATGTGAACGTAATGAAGGCGGTCTGCGGCCTCTCCATGTGCGGTAGAATGCTTTCATCGCCGTATCAATTACATCACTGAATGTGAGTAATCCAAAGATTACGTTACTGATTACAATTTTTGTAGTTAATCAGTAGCAGAGTACATTTTGAAAGAAATCTTCCACCTCAGTGTGTGGTTCACTGCAAAGGATAATGGGATTCCTCTCCTGGCCAGGCCGCCGTCTGGATTGTGGTCAATTTATGCAGCAGCCCTCTCCGCTTTCTCCCTGCCTCCAGAAAATGAATTTTGCTCAATAAAATACAAGAAGTTGAACTGCCTGTTTTCCATTTAAACACACACAAACGACACACACACACACACACAGAAACAGATGACTAATTATTGTCTCTCTGTCTTTTGACTGTGATACAAACATGAAAGCTGGGTGGACCATGACATGTGTCTTGTTGACATGCCAGATTCAGCTGGCATAACTAATCTGTGATGACACCATTGATGTGTATGACTAAAATGTGAGCAGATGTAGCAACAGTGTCTGCTTTGTATTACAAAGTGTACTGTGTACTGCTGATATGCCAGGTAGAGGCGGACTGATTTATTTACGTCACTGAAGCCTGCAGGTGGCTGATATGGAAGATAATGCGTCTACCAGTATTAGCACCAGTATAACCTTTGAATACCTATCAACCTGACAAAAGGACCACTTTGTATTGGTTTCAAAGAGAGTTCTCTATCATATGGTCTCAGTGTTGTTTTAGAGGCCTTTTCATCCATGCATTAGAAAAGATATTCTTCAGCATAGATGATGGTATTAATCTTTCAAGACAGCGCTAATGCACAGATTGCTGAAATGTAGGTCAATGTCAATGAAAGGTTTTTATATTATGATCAAGTGTGGAGTGTAGTTGATTTACCAGAATGAATTGACATGACAAATCTGTTAAGGCGTCACATGGTTTGTACAGACAGCTGACATGCAGGTTAATGCTTATATTGTGGTTGCTAGGAGATGATGAATAAAAGATATGACAGACGTGGTAAGACCACAGTAGCTTTCATTTCTAACCGTGATAGCTGCGCACTCCTACTCCTTGGCAATTTGCTACATATTTGCAGCCAATCCACTCCTACCAACAACATGGTGCCCATTCTGCACCTGCCCAGCCTCTTCTATCAAGGGCTACGGTGAAACTGAAATAGATGAAAAATACTTATGTATTACTGTAAAAACTATACAAAAATAAGTAAAAAGAGTAAGGGAGGAATTAGTAAATTCTTTGCTGAAATAAATCACATAAGTATAAACAAAGTGTGTGTAAATTGTACTATAAGGTGGATGCAAATGTTCCAGCACTATAAAGGAGACAAAATATGAAAAGCCAACACAGAAAACAACTGAGCCAATCAGAAGGCCCGCACAAAACTGCATCCTTATGTTCTTCCTCTGCACTTTACCTTCCAGAAGATACAGACAAGCTGCCCAACTTTACATTTTTACTTAAAGACAATAATAATAAGCATTCATGCATATATGCGCAATGTTCATATAAATAAGCTTTGGATCTGTAGTGCTTGACTTATTTAAATTTTCTGAACATTTTTGTAATTCTACCAGTCTCCATTCCTAGGAGGTTTAGATTGATTGCATTTGTATTTACAGAAGCATTTTTCACAGAATAACTAACTCACAGGCACAAACTCACTCCAAATAGCACTAAGCCTGATTTTAGGCCAGAGCTAACCCTGCAGCAGGGTCAACCACAACTTTGCATCATGAACAATAATATTATAAAATGTATCCCTGAGCTAACTGGTGGACTGTGGAAAAGTGCTAAATTAGCCGGGTGACTACTTTTAGCCGAAAGGGCTAAGGATAGTCCTGGACTCAGAATATACAATGTAAAAAGCACTTGGCAGGTGTGAGCGCAGGGTGGTGTGTGTCGTTGCTATGCTGGCACCGCAGGCTGCTGTGAGTTTTATTGCGTTTCCCAGGGAGGGGGATATGATGTCATCAACATGTGTCTCATCTAAAGTTAAGACCCCATTTCCTGGTTTGACAGCTGAAGCTGGGGATAAGGGGTTTCTGTTCCCATAATATACTCTAGAAAAAGTTTCCTTCCTCCTTCCACTGCCACTATTTTCTTCTCTCACTCTCACACACAAATAAGCATACTCTCTCTCTCTCTCTCTCTCTATTTATAGCTATAGTTCAACAGTTGACATTTGATGGAGTAAACACTCGGCATTGTTTTCAATTTTTATTTATAAAATGAAGTTGTTGATAAAAATATAGCAAGCATTCATCGATGGCTAGTGAGACATCAAACACCCATAGTAGTAATCTCTCCCTTTATGACGAAGAAGCACAAAACACTGGCGTCTTACAACAGAGTCTTTACAAGACAAATAATTTAAGGACAACATGAAAACATCAAAGAAGAGGTTATGGAAACAGGATTGGCATGAGCTTCTAGCTTAATACATGAGCTTAGGGCAGGCTGTGGAATCACACGCATATTTATGCTGACTTTAATATCAAAATAATTTGAAATATCACTTATCAAAGAAATGGCTAATGTTGTGTTTATGTGAAAGCTTTGCGCTGTATTGAGTTCTGCCCCAGTGATGTAAATAAGATGCTCTGTTGGGCATTTGTGTTAAGGCTGTGAGAATGTGAGATGGGTGGTGGTAGGACAGTGTTTGTCTGGGCCAGGACCCAAACGTTGAGTATGGGAAGATTAAATGGGTTTCCAACTTCTTCTGGAGAAACTGATGTTGAAAGTGATCGGGTGTGTTAAGATGCTAAAGCCTTCCTTTATCACGTTCCTTCTCAAGCTGAATGTAAGGAGTAGGCAGCACAATACAAGTAAGGCTGCCAATAAAACTTCAAGGCTACATTTACATGACAGCTCAAACAACAAAATCCAATCTTCTTGTCATAATGTAGTTTATCAATACTAACTGTGTGTGCAGCATCATTCAATTGTGAATATTTTCACTAATAAGATGAACCCACAAACATTTTCATGACTGAGGTCCCAATCTTATGTGCCAAATGCAAAATGCAGGATGTTCATACCTACATTTGCAAAAACAGATTAAACAAAAAGATTACTTTTTAAATTATACACCAAGACACACAGAATCATATTATGTGATGATGTCGTTCTGCTGATTAACATATGTGATGGCAGACAGTTGTGGAGGACTAACAGCCTCCATATGTGTTGTCCAGACTGTTCAGTGATCCCGTGAAACAATGTGCTGTACTTCAGTGTTTAAAGATAAATGCACAGAACACAGTAATGTCATTCTGCCCTGGTCACAACATAAGGACCTACTGTTGCATGTTCTCATGATGAATTTGGCCATTAGTCACATATCAGTTGACATCAATTATTTTTGTTTAATTAGAAACAAAATTGGTTCTAAGATTGGGTTGGTAGACATTCAGCAAGGCTAATCACCAATGATTTGCAAATTTAATGAGGAACGGCTGTAGATATATAACACTCAGCAAGGCAACCAGATTTGTGTATGTGGTTACCACCTATACCATTGAACTAAGGCTGGCCAATAATTCAGTATTAGCATTTATCGTCTTTCAATAGAATCATAGTGATGAAATCATGATATTGAGTTATCGTTGTTGTCTAAATTAATGATAAAACACAAATACTGATTAAAATCTCTCACAAAATGAGATCTGAAACACATTAGGGGATATTATTTGAAAATTAGAGTTTTGTCATACTTTATGTTACGCTGCAGCTCAATGCAATTTGATTATTTAATGTGTTATTTTGTGTAACACTGTCGGATGACAACCTCATATTTTCAAAATGCCAACTTTTTAGGAGCTACAGTAAGAAAAGCAGCTTTGTTTTTAGCTTCACCACCATGCATTATTGAGTTTGTCCAGTGGGGTTTGAAAGGGTTTATGAGCCCAAGTTATATATTGATATCAAAATACTTTCTTAGGATTATTGTGATATTAATTTTGTCCATATTGCCCAGCCCTACACTGAACTTCACTAGAAGGCAGGGAAACAGAGAGAATGTAGTTAAATATGCCAAAACAATACACAGCAAAATTAGTTTGGGCTCATTAGAGGAAATATCTTATAATGCAGGGCCCAAAGAAAAAGTCTGAAAACCAGTGCTGTAGAAAAATATAGCAATAAAGAGTATTATAGATTTGTTATGATTACTTGGATTGATATAGCACAACAGTAGCTGCTGCTTTTGTTCCCTGAAATAGTCCATCGGTACAATTGTGGGTGTTTAAATCGCTCAGGTATTGTGCTCTTTGCTGCATCACCTCAGCCTCAAAAAACAGCACATGTACCAGTCTAGTCAGTACTGCAACATATTGATTTGTGCTGCAATCTAAAATGTGCTGTGCATTGTATGCTGCATTTGTATTTTGCCATGAGCACCATTTAAAAACTGTTTATAGGCCCATACAACAGACAACATAAGGCACAACAGGTTAAGTATACAATCAGCTACATTAAAACACGTGATATGCTTCATTATTGTCACTCCTCAAGTCCATCCACAGATTATCTGCAGACACAAACACATGACACTCACTATCTGCAGAGCATCTTGCAACTCATGATATAAAAACAATAAAAACACAAGGATTGAAATGACACACATTAAAAAAAGACATATATGAGACATATATTATATTAGTAGAGTCTTTTCTTCCGTTCAACAGTATCTCCTGCACTGAGATTTGCAGTTCCTTTGGGCATGAGGGACACATCCTATTAACAGTATAGGAAGTCATTAACAGTCACCAGTATGGAACAGTCTTTGGTGGCGTCTCTGTCCATCCATGTGTGTGTGTGTGTGTGTGTGTGTGTGTGTGTGTGTGTGTGTGTTTGAGTGTATCTGTGTGTGCTACATACACATATGTATGCATGTCTGTGTATGTGTGCATTCTGTGTGTGTTATGTATGTGTGTGTGCACAGATGCATGTCTGTGCATGTGTTCGCATCACTCCATTATATAACATGCAGGTAGGTAGCCTTGGTGTCAGCTCCTATCACGTTCTTAGCGGTACATCTGTAAAATCCTGTATCCCTACTCGTCGGGTTCTGAATCACCAAGGAACCCTGAGCGCTAAGGTAGCGGTTGCCATAGATACGCGCCTGACCCGTCACCCTCAGCTGTGACATGTCTGGTGTTTCCCAGGTTACAGTCGCCCGGGGTGTCGCTATGGTCAGGCAGGGCAGCTCCACGGCAACCCCAGGCCGTGTATAGGTCATAGGGGAGGGGCCCGTTGTGATGCGTGGGGGGTAGGCAATGACGATCACAGGAACCATGACGACTGAGACTGAGGAGGAGTCGTGATTGGTGGATCGGCAGGAGTAGGAGCCGCGGTCAAAAACAGATGCCTGTTGGACCGTTAGCGTTCCATCCCCCAGGACCGAGTATTGGCCTGAGTCGTCGTTCTCGCCCCGAGACAGCACCTTGCCGCTGGGCAGGGTCCAGGAGAGAGAGCCTTGGGCGTAGCCGGGGGCTGGAGGAGCGGGGCAGGGCAGGCGAAGGCTCTCTCCGTTAATGATGCTCACCAGGGAGGCTGTTCTGGTGCTCACCACTGGCTCTGAGACTGGGACACTTGAGCGGAGTGGTGGGCCTGCTGGGCGAGGTGCAGTGGGTAAAAATGGCGTTCTCTGTGGAGGCTTTTCAGTAACTGGGATTCTTGGAGGAAGCGTCTCAGGTAACACTGGTGGTGGGTTTAAGGAGCGAACAGACTCTGGTGAGCGAGCTGCCTCAAATAAAACTGGACTTTTCGGCGCAGGTCTTTCTACAGCCGCTCCCCTGTATGGAGCTTTGGCCTCTTCCTGCATCTCAGAGACCACCAGCTCCACCTGTATCCGCGACTCTCCACTCTCTCCTCTCACCACACACACCAAGATCCCACCATCACTCGGCCGCACGCCCCGCAGCTCCAAGGAGCCATTCCGGTATACGGTGAGTCGGCTGCCGTAGTAAGGAGCCGGTAAAACGCCGTTACCAGGCAGAAGCCAGGACAGACGAGGGGGAGGGGAGCCATGGGACGGGCACGGTAGAAGAACAGTTTGGCCTTTAACCACGTGCTGCTTCACTGATGTTACCACACCCACCACGGTGTTAGCAGAGTTATTAGCACCTGTATTGCTAGCACTTTTACCAGTATCACTAGTACCACTGCTAGTCATTCCTGCATTACTACTCCTACTGAACCCATTTCCTCGCAGTATGCTAGCACCAGCTCCATTATTAGACGCACTGCTACTAATAACTCCAGTATTACTAGAAGTACCACTTGTGCTACCATAGACTGTGCTAGTGCTACCATCGTTACTAGTCCTACCTCTAGTCCCAGCCACCCCACCAACACTAACTCCTCCAACTGTGTTGTGACTGTTACCCACACTATTACTACTACTTGCAATGCCAGGTCCATTCCTATTTACTCCCATGTTATCTGTTTTAATAGCTATATTGCTAGCCCCACTCACTCCAACACTGATTACACTGCTACCAAGTCGTGTTGTAACTCCGTTGTTAGGCCCGTTGACTCCAATACTACTGGCAGTCCTACTGGCAGGATTAAAGCCACTGTTTGCTATGTTAATGCCAGTACTTGGTACAGTGTTTCTTACCCTATCGTTACTATTACTGCTGCTGCTGCTACTATTACTGTTACTACCAAGCCTGCTTGTGACTCCACTGGTAAATCCATAATGAGGAGAAGCCCTGTTTAGCCCTGTGTTGACAATATTGTCACCTGACCTACTACTACTGTGACCACTACCAGGCCCATTGCTAGCACTCCTACCTCTTCCACTGACTCCCACAGTAATTCCACTTGCCCCCGCCCTGCTGCTCAGTCCATGGTTAGGAGCTTCCACCTCTAGGCCCACCACCCTGCTGCTCTCCCCGGCTGAGCTGCTCGCTCGGCAGGTATAGTTCCCTGCGTCGGTCCTTTGGGCCAGACGGATTTCCAGAGTTCCATCTGAAACCATCACAACCCGCTGCAAAAAATAACCGGAACCCCAACTTCGTGGGATGACACGACTGCTTGGGGAGAACCATGTTACTGTCGGGGCGGGGTCTCCTGTGGCCCGGCAGCTAATGGAGGCAGTGGCTCCCTGTCGCACTTTGATGATGTGATAGGTTGGGTCATCAGTGAAGGTTGGTGGAGAAGTCATCATGACCTTAACTTTGACCTTAAAGGAACGAATAAATCGATTAATGAATGAATGAATGAATAAATGAATGAATGAATGAATGAATTGTCTGTATTAGGAGTATGTATTGTTATTTCTGTGCATAATATTTTTAATTGCATGTTTTGATTAAATAAAACGATTACAGAGAACAGTTGAAATAATGAATGAATCAATTTATGAATGGTTAAAAATAAATCAGTAAACCAAGCTAGCAATAAATCAATTGAATGAAAGAATAATTGAATGAATAAATTAACATGACTAAGTCATCTCCATGAGGAAATTCTGTTCTTACCTTCATGGTGTCTTGCCCTCCTTGGTTCTCAGCATAACAAGTGTACTCTCCTTCCTCTTTCATTCCCACTGCTGGAACCAGTAATGTCCCATTGTCAAACACAGTTAGCCTGCGTGCTCGCCCTCCTCTGTCCCCCTGCAACACGCTGTTCACCATGGTCCCGTCTGGTAGGCTCCAACGGACAGCTGGGTCAGGCAGTCCTGATGCCAGGCAGTCCACCTGGAGGGAACAGGATCAATACTCAATTGCAGTGCTGCAATGCTGCTGCTTTTAAATGGTTGTTATGAATTTCTGTGTGCCGGGCTATGTGACTTTCATTGTGATGAAAGCTGAATCACTGCGGATATTGCAGTTTTCTGTGTCAGAAGGTGTTATACGTGTATTCAGCTTTTTTTTTTTCATGGAGCCTGGCTGGACAAAAACAAAAGTCACAGTAGAAAATAGAAAAGAAAGAATACATTGGTAAACACCCACAAAGTTAGATACATCCATCCTTGGGCGTTGCCAGTCAAGGTCAGAAATTAATGAAGGCTCAGAGCAAAAATGCCCTTGAAAGTTCATAAAATGTCCATGAAATTAAAAATGAGGGACAAAAAATTCCCCTTTTTTGTATTTCACCCTGTTCACATTTTTTTCACAGAGTTCTCAAATATTCATGTGCAAATGCAACTACTGTCTCCATCTCCACCGTTGGTGATTTGTGGGAGCAGTTTTTTCCAGTGTGTTGGATGAGAAAACTGGACCACTTTTGATTGGAAAACAATCGAGCACACAGCCTGGAGGAGTAGAAAATGTCGGCACCATGCAGCCAACTGTAGAACAAAATGCCGAACCCACACAAACCACTGCATCAACAAACAATAAAACAACCAATATTGTAAACTAAACAATCGAGGGTTGGAAGATAAACTGGTTGAGGATCCTCGTTTGTAAGGCCTTCCGCAAGTTTCCAGAAGTGGAAAACAAGTGTGGGATTGTGATATATTATGATTTCAAATAAAGCAAATCTGGTACAAATTGAATGTTTATTTGCCAATATGCAATGCCAATGTATTATTTCATAGTTCAATAAAATTGCCCCTGAAAAGGACCAAAAGTTAAGTTCTTACCCTGTGCCTAGTACAACAGCAGTCCAGTGATAGAAGACCAATAAGCATTCTCATAATCCTAATTAAAGTGTAATATGAATCATAACTGTTACCTATTTTTGGAACAAACATCACTTTTGGGAGCTGAGACACAGAATAAAGCTTTCCTTTCTTTTTCTGGCAGCTCACCTTCAGCGACCCGCCGAATGACACCATCTGATTGGACGGCTGCTTGGGCTCGATCTTGGCAGGCTTGGTAGCCACAGAGACACGCAGGAGGCGGTAGTCATCGGCGACCTTGTTGCGTGCGATGCAGAGGTAGTCTCCAGCATCCTTCTCTGTCACCGCCTGGACTGACAGGGTGCCATTAGCATGGACCTTCAGACGCCGGTCAAAACTAGAACACAAACACACATATACACACACACACACCACAAAAACATATATGCACACAATTAGAAACACAATACCAACAGAATTACTGCAAGATAGAAGTTGCAATTGCACATTTTTAATGCATATTTATATTTACTTACATTTACATTTTTGTCAAACAAAAACACACACACACTCTCTCTTCTTCATACACATATGCGCACCACCTGTACCTGAAATGCATGTCCACCAGTTTCCTGTTGGGGGTCCTCCAGATGATGGTGGGGGATGGGTTGCCAGATACTGAGCAGTGGAGCTGCAAAATCCCCCCGTAGTGGACCATCGTGATGGAGGGCGAGGTGGAGACGATACGGGCTTTACTGAGGAGGGAGACGGGCAAAGAGGGGGAGAGAGGGGAGGCTCTGCTTTTGTCAGTAGGGGAGGAAGGGGTGAGTCTTGAATTGTTGACAACGGGAGGTGAGAGTTTGGTGTTATTTGTTGGGACTGAGGGAGAGAGAGAGGAGGGTGGGGAGAGAGAGGGGAATTTAGCTCGGTTGAAGTTGGGGGAGTGTGTGGGGGAGGCGCTGACTGCTTTATTGTTTTTGAGAGGGGAGTTAGACGAGGTGGGTGGGTGAGGATAAAGAGAGGAGCGAGAAGAGCCGGGGGAGAGCGGGGAGGTCCTGGATCTATCAAACGGAGATGGAGGGGAGAGTCTGGTGGAGTTAAATGGATTGGAGGGGGAGATGGGGAGAGACGAGGGAGAGGAGGGGAGGGAAGATGAAGGAGATTGTTGTCTGGATGTGGTAACAGCTCCTCCTGTCCCTCCATTCCCTGCTCCTCCTACTCTGCCTCCTTCTCCTCCTTGTCTTTCTGCCCCTCCTGCTACTTCCACCCTCACTGTCCTCCTGTCAGCTCCAACAGCATTGCCTGCAGTGCACTCATAACTCCCAGCGTCCTTTGGCCCGAGTCGCCGAATGTGCAGCGTCCCATTGGGCAAGACAAAGAGGTTTCCATGGAGAAACTGGGATGGGCGAACCAGGGTCCCATCTGGGATTCGCCAGCGCAGTGCGGGAGGCGGGGCGCCCCGGGCAGAGCAGTGGGCATAAACAGGCATCCCTGGAGTCAAAACCAAGCGCTCCTCTCGGGGTTGCTGTATCACCGGGGGCAACGAGGACACATGCACGCGCACAGAGGCACTGGCAGCACCCGCCAAGTTGGAGGCCACGCAGCGATACACACCCCGGTCGCTAGGTAACGTTACCGAGATGTGGAGCGTTCCATTTGTTTGCATGGTGATCCGACCACGGGAGGGGTCAGCAGGGGTCAGGACAGAGCGGTCGGGCAGAACCCAGGAGAGCAGAGGGGCTGGAACGCCGTCCGCCTGGCAGTCCAAGAACACCTCCCCACCCTGGTGAATGGTAGTTTCTCTGTAACTGGCCAGCTGCATCCGAGGGGGGCGGGACCACACCTCCAGGGTGGTGAGCATCCTGGCACGGAAGAACATAAAGCACACACATTCAATACAATCGAAACATACCAACATTTCAAACTCATATTTCAGATAGAAACATACAAATTTCATATCACACATTTAGTATAGACCTAAAACACACTTAAAACAATTCAAGCACATTTCCTGATAGGAACATGGACACTGTCACAAACACAAGCCATATGAGAATGTACCACATTTTAATCATGTTACACAGACACATATAGTATGGCATATTTCAAACAAATCAACTGTTTCAGATGGATGTCATATACAAAGAGTTGCATATGTCTTAAGCAGTGTTGGGCGTTACTGTAATTCCATTACCTTTGGCAGTAACTAGTAATGTAACTAATTACTTTTTCAAATTAAATAACGCAATTACAATTACTGAAATTAAAATGGGCTCGTTACACGTTACTTTACGTGAAAATAGCGGACAACTTCAGAGGATTATCCGGTTTATGATCATCCGACCTTACGGTGGCGCAAGTGAATCAAAAGACTACCGGTCCGGTAGTGAGCCCACATAATGGCCGACAGTTCAGGCATGAAATTACTGTCCTGGAAATACGGACATTATTTTTCCCTCCTTGAGATACAGGACAAAAACACAGTTTGTAGCTGTAGTCTATGTGCAGGTGTGAAAACTTTTCCACATCAAAGACTAGCAATTCTAATCTTCCGAAGCACCTAGCAAAACAACACGACAAATGTCTGAGAAACAGTTGTTATTTAATTTTACACTGCCAAAAGAGTGTAGTTGTTATTTAATTTTACACTGCCAAAAGAGTGTAGTTGTTATTTAATTTTACACTGCCAAAAGAGTGTACTAATGCTTGATTTGAAGGCCTGTCGAGGCTACAATAAATACGCCTATCAAAACATATCTATTGTGTGTTATTGTTCCGCTACTTACTTTTCATCATAGTGATAATGGGTACAATGATAGATAAAATTTGACAGTTGTCTTGTCCCAACTGTAACTAAATGCTAATTTTCAGTAACTTGCCCAACACTGGTCTTAAGTCCCCTTAAAACCTGTTGAATCTAATAGGGTTCATAGCTGTGTCTGCACATGAAAAGCTGAATTCTATATATTCATAGAATTAAGTATTGAATAGTCTCTCAAAATGACCTATATTATTTCACAAAGAAAAAGTTTTTCTTCACCATGGAAAAGGAAACAAAGCAAAATATATAATAAGCATGCAGCGAGAGTTCCCCTTAGGTCTACATAATTAATTATTGTAAATATTGCAAACGATGATCATTATAAATTAATGGTGAATAGTGTTTTAATATGAATAACTGGTATCAGTGCTGTTACCTGTCACGGCCCAGGTAGCTGTGTGCACTGCAGATGTACGTCCCCCTGTCCTGCAGCTGAACATTCTGGATAACAAAGGTGCCATTTGGCAGGACCTCAAAACGCTGAGCCCTGGAGTCAACTGACATCACCGCTCCTGAGAGAGAGAGAGAGAGAGAGAGAGAGGGACAGAGAGAGAGGGAGAGAGAGAGCAGCAGCGAGCAGAGCGAGTGGGGAAAAACAGAGGGAAAGAAAGTTAGAGTGTGAGAAAGAGACGGAGAGGAAAGGAGGGACAGGGACACACAGTGACACAGCAGTGAAGTAAACTCAGTGATGCGATGCACAAAATCTTCCATTACTTTCTCGCAGTGTGTTTTTTCCATCATGGCAAGCTTAAGAAAAGCCCATTGTATGTATGCCAGTGCGTAATGCTGGGTGTAAATGGGTGTTGAATTACTTCATCGGTGTAAAATCGACTGTATGTGTGAGTATTCATGCCGTCACAGTACATACTGAGGCTGAGCGTGATTTCCTTTCAAATCTGTGACTTCAGAATGTAAATAGAAACTCTTATTAGTTTGCTAATAATAGAGAATTCATACATAATTATTTCATAACAGACTGGACATTAAAGAAGCACATCATTTGTGATAAGCTGTGAACAGGTTGGCGCTTGGGGAAGCCAGCATGCATGAAAAATTGACTAACTAACCCTAACCCTCAAAGTGATGCAGTGATCAGTCTCATAAAAGTCTTTATGGCTGTGTCCTACAATGGCACACACATTTTTTTTTGGGACAGACAGAATGTCTTATACTAGCTGCAGTTAAAGAAATGAATGCAGAAAGTTTTTCAGTGTTTCAGCTCTGAAGACATTGATGAAATAAAAGTAAACTGAGCTCAGCCCTCATTCGTACATTCATGCAAGAGCAGTTTTGTTAAAAATGTGTGTGTGTGTGTGTGTGTGTGTGTATGTGTGTGTGTGTGTGTGTGTGTGTGTGTGTGTGTGTGAGTGCGTGTGTGTGTGTGAGTGCATGTGTGTGTGGAGAAATTACGTAATGTGTGCCCGACTTAGTGTCTGCCTGACTGTGTGTACCTGTGGAGACCTTGGTCCATGTGATGGAGGGTTTGGGCTCTCCCTGAGCCTCACAGGCCAGCCTGGCTGTGCTCTCTGCTGGAACTGACACCGTCCTGATGTGGGGGTCTGCGATCCTCGGTCTGGATCTCACAACTGGGACCTGTGACAAAGATTTAGAAACCACATTATAGTGACAAATAAAATAATCAATGATGATCAATGGTGACTGAAAAGTGATAACTAGAAGAGCACAGACCTCTGCAAACACTGAACTTGCAAAGCTGCAACTTCTATAAAGGTTTGAATTTGTTTATTATTTGTCTTGATTTTCCAACAAAATAACACATGAAGCAATGCTTTTTAAGCAGCTGACTTTGAACACAGCATAATAGTTTTGGCTAAAAAACAAAAATCATCTAAGGGTGGAAATCCTAGATCCTAGTCACCACCAAAATCTAATCAGCTAATCCTTTGGCCAAGGGCTACATATTCACCAAATTTCATCCAAATCCATTTGAAACTTTTTGAGATATCTTGGAAACAGACGGGTGAAAACATAGCCTCCTTCCAACTTCATTGGCAGAGGTAATAATACCATAGCTAACCAAAGAAATGTCAGATATAACAGTATGAAGAGTTTTATTCCAAAATGAGATATCCAACTCTTACAAAATGATGCTGGAATGAAAGTAAACTCACTATGGATCTTTGCACCGTTGACCTTTGCAATTTAGATGATGTAATTACTTGTCTTTTTGTAATATCGAGCAATAAACATCAACCAAAATGAATAAATAATATTTTGGAACGAAACCCTTCTTATATTCATTGTATTGTATTAGGATCACAAATTCAATATAGAATCACTGTGATCCTAGATCTAGAGTTACTCACTTGTGGTGGACCCAGTGGGTTGGTCTGGACAGGCCTGCCAGCAGAGCTCTGCAAATTAATTAATAATTGACTATCTTAAATCCCTTAGGATTAGGCTCTGAAAGCACTTAATGCTGTTGATTGTGGAACACATGTTTTTAATCTCCTCTTTAGATCTTACAGGGACTCTGCCATCGCTCTGGAAAACCCATGAAATTGAAGAATTGTTATAAACATCCCTAAGGTTTAATAGCAGGTCATCTGGATACAGATTAGACTATTTTCAGATCTATTGTGCATTTTCTGCTAAGTTTTTCCCTGAGGGTTCGCACACTCTCCGTTTGTGTGTCACGTGTGTGTGTTGCTGTTTTCTGGGCCAGAACTCACTTAGCAAAGAAATGCTAATTTGAGTTCCACTTAGCTGACCACAAAGATAAATAGCTGTATATAGATGAATTTCAGCCTACTTACATTTAAGAGAGCACTGAAGAAACCATTGAATGAATGAATGAATGAAAATAAGTAACAGAAAAATGGGGGGAACGATCAATAAATCAATGAACTAACAAATTAACAATGAACAAATTGTGGTCCTGTCTAGCTAGTTTCTCTGGTGTCGCAATATATCCACTCATGGCATTGTGATGTGCTGATTTTTAACTCACCCCGGGTGAAGCAGGGAGGGAAGGAGAGGAGGGCGGGCGCGGCCTGCTGCTGTGTGAATCTGGAATAGAATTAACTCCAGGGTTCCTCCAGTCGGGAAGGGGTCTGCTCTGGTTTGGAACCCCAGAAACAGGCCTCCCTCTGTGGTCAACTTGCCCCGGGCTCGGCCTCTCCCTGGAAGATGATCTGGTACTTGTGGATGTGGTAATCGTAGGAGTAGTACTGGCACTAGTATAAGTAATAGGAGTAGCTGCCCTAGTGGTAGTTGTCGTGGTTGAGGATGTAGTTGTAGTAGTAGGAGGAATAGTTGTAGAAGTAGTAGTAGTCGGGGTAGTAGTTGTAGGAATAGGAGTTGTGGTACTAGCAGTAGTAACAGTTGTAGTACTTCTGGTAGCGCTAGAAGTTGGAATAATTATGGTTGTAGTAGTAGTCATAGGAGTGGGATTAGTTGTAGTGCTTCTGATTGTACTAGAAGGTGGAGTAGTTGTAGAAGTAATGGTTGTAGTAGTAGTAGTAGTAGAAGTGATGGGATTTATTATAGTTCTTCTAGTTGTAGTGGTGGGAGTAATCTTAGTTGAAGTGGTGGTGATGGGAGTCGTAATTTTACTAGTTGTAGTAGTAGAGATAGCGGTAGTGCTTCTAGTAGTACTAGTGGAATGAGTGCTAATTGTAAGAGGAGTGGTTGATGGAGTTGTAGTGATTTTTGCAGTAGTGGTGGCAGTTGTAGTTGTACTGGGGACTATGGAGGAGGAGGGGGAGGATGAGTGAGGAGTGAAGGAGTGAGACACATATGGCCCACCTGACAAATTCCTCTCCAGCTCCTCACTGTGTTTGCTTGGGGGTCTATCAAGATATTTGCCTGAGGGTGTGTGTCCCTGTGTGCCATGCGTATGTGTCCTTGCGGGTGTCTGCGTGGCTGGCATGTGTGTCCGTGCCATCGCGACATGAGAGTGTGTGGGTGTGTGTGTGGGTGTGTGTGCGAGAGCAATCTCCACACTGTCTGGGATGTTGACTGAGTGAGTCATCGTGTCTGTGTGTGTCTGGGAAGTGGAGGGATGTGAGGAGGAGGGAGAGAGGGTGGTGGATAGAGAGTGAGTCAGGGAGTAAGACGAAGAAATAGAGGGAGAGGCGGATTCAGAAGGGGAGAGAGGGAGAGAGGGAGAAACAGAGGGAGACAGAGGATTCAGTTCCAAGCCATTTGGAGCGGCACTAGAAGTCCTAATATGGTTGCTCTCTGCCAACATAGTGGCTGGAGAAGTGGTTGTAGAAGGCAGAGACAAAGTATCCGTTGGGATGGTGGTGGTGTCAGGGGTCACAGTTTGCGATCTTGGGGTCGTAAGGTCAGGGAGAGGTTGGGGTGGGGTCAAAGGTCGCCCCCTGGGCCTGTTGATGATTCGTCTCCGCTGTCCGATCCTCCTGCGAGTGTTCCAGGGGCTTTGGGGCCGCGAGTTGGGAACCAAATTGGGGTAGACCCCCTGTCGGGGGCTCTGAGGCCTGGTTCTCGATGGGTTAGGGTTTGCTCCTCGCTCGTCTGCTTCTGTTGGCTCTGGGACGATTTCATTGGTTCCAGAGATCGGCTTATATGTGGCTCGGTCTTTCTGTGTCTCTGTCACTGTCTCTGTCTGTGGACCAGTGTCACCCTCTCTCTCTGTCTGTGTGCGTGTCTCTGTCTCATTCTCTCTCTCCATGTCTGTCTGGATTTTTGTTGGCCTCTCCGTGCCTCTCTCTATCTCTGTGTCTGTTTTGGTGTCTGTTTTTGTCTCTCTGTGAGTCTGTGTTTCTGTGTGCACAGGGTGAACGGGGTGCAGGCCTTCCTCTTGTAGACTGACGTCATCAATAGATGATCCTTCAGTTTCTTCAGTTTCTTCCACTTCCACTCTAGTTCCTTTTTCTCTTTCTTCATCTCTCTCTCCCTCATGTCTTGATGTCTCTCGACCTTTCTCTCTGCCTATTGGTTCAGATATGGGTTCTCCCGCTGTGACTGGATCACTGGTGTTGTTGAGGGCAGTCCTTTGGCGTATCTTAGCCAGTAGATCAGCCCATTTCTGAGGGTCTATCCTCTGTTTGGTTGTGCTAACTCTATGTCTGTTGTCAAAGCGGTTTCTTCTCTGTTCAGTGGTGGATATTGCCCCCCCTCCCCTTCTTGGGGGGCCCCCTCTCACAGGCCCACGTCTTCGGGGGTGTCCGATTGGATAACGTCTGTTTAGGGGGGGTTGGGGTGGTCTTGGACGCCTCTTATTGGCAATAGGAATCCTTTCTTCTTCTTCTTCTTCTTCATCCCCTGACCCTTCCTCCACCATAGTCTGCCGTAGCAATGGGGCTCGTATCCGGGTTGACCGTCCAGCGGCTGATTGTGGCCCTCTGGGAAATGAAGTCCTGATAGGTGGGGCGCGACGTGGGTTTAAGTCCAGCTGCGTGGAAAGCGAGTCAGCGCCATATTGGTTGATCGCCATGCAACGGTATTGGCCGCCGTCATTCAGAGAAGGGTGAGGCAGGGACAGAGTCCCATTTGATTGTATAGTGAGTCCACCCGACACAGCTAAGCCCCACCGTACTATATTCCCATCTGGTAACACCCAACTAACATGAGGTGTTGGTGAACCAGATGCCTTGCAGGGCAGACTGACAGGGTCCCCAACCATTCCAGTGACAGAAGGCCCCACTTGCTCTCCAGGAGGTGGAACAGAGGACTCTTCCACTGCCAGGCGCAGGGGGAGAACGTCTACATCCCTACCCACCCGGGCCACGCAATGATACAGTCCAGCATCTGAGAGCTCCAATTTCTGTAGAAGTAAACCAAAAGCGGAGGCCCGGAGTCTACCATCTGGGCTGCTGGAGGGGGAGATGAGTTTGGACCCATCTGGGAGAATCCACTGTAAGGTGGGGTTACCAGAACTGAGAAGAGGGCAGGATAGCTCTACCCTACTGCCTGCTACTGCTGCCAGAGCCGTGGTGGTATGGTTAGTTGAAATCAGCACCCATGGATGAGGAGAAGGGGAGGATGAGGAGGAGGAGGAAGATAGCAAGGTGTGAGAAACAGGGTCAGGATGAGCAGACACTCTTGTCGTCAGTATAAGCTGAACTCTGTGTCCGCTGGACTGCGCTCTGTTAAGTTGAATGCTGATAGCTGGCTGTAGTAGCCAGTGTGGTTTGGCTTTAACTGAAACTCTGACTCCAGTATGGTAGTATCCTTCTGTCTCTGCTGCCTGCCTGTAACGGTAAGCCAAAGCTGGGGCTTTACTCAGCATGATTTCCCTCTCAAGGCGGACCGCAGTCTCACTGTAGTAAGCAAGGATCCTCCAAAGTTGCTCGTAGCTCTCTCTCTCCACGGGGCATTCCAGGGAGAGTGCCAAAGCGAGGGAGAGAGGAGAAGAGGAGGAAAGGGAGAGGTCAGGAGTAGGAGCAATATCCGGGGAGTTGGTAGAGTGAGTGATGTTGCAACTCAGATCAACACTGTTCCCCTGTTGGTCAGATAGACCCAGAGAGGCGGTCCCTAAAGGCTCTCTGAAGGATTCGATTGGTTGGATCTCATTGAGATCTGCCTCAAGAGGTGGGTCTCTTCCCGGGGAGGAGATGACGGGCGAGGAGCAGGATAGGTCACTCTGCTCGAGCAAGCCCTGCCCTTTAAGGGAATTGGGTGAGGCGCAGACTGGACACTGAGGACCTCTGGAACATTTCATTAAGCCTAATTAAAAAAAAGAGAGAGAAAGTGAGAGAGAGAGATCAGAATTATGTCATGATAGGCAGTCTATGATAGGCTGCCTATGGCTTATCCACTGTATATCACATCATAGCAACTACACAAACATATTAGCCCACATTTCAGCTATCTGCACACATTGTGTCATAAATTAGTCATGCCAGCTCTTCCTAACTGTTCATCCACCTTTATATCTCAAACTAATTACATATGGTTGCTTGGTCTGCTTACAAATCAGCAATATGCATCGCTTCATTATTACACTCATTAGCCCATATTTCAGCTGTCTGCACACATCAATGGTGTCATCACAGATTAGTCACAGCAGGTAAATCTGGCATATCAATGAGACACATTTCACGGTCCAACCCTCTTTCACATCTCTATCACAGCCAAACGACTGACTGGAGGAGAGACAGAAAAGAGAGAGTGATGAAAAGCAGGTGGAGAGATGTCAAAGGTATTAAGACAACAAAACCAGATGTGGTGCTTTGTATCTGAGAGTAAACTTAGCCTTGCTTTCTGTCATCTAGCTAGATCTGACACATGATATCAAAAGGCTAATAGACTGCTTACAGACTGGAATCACCAACAGATTAGTCTTCTGTTTCTCCCTCCATTCACCACATTCGTCTTTCATTGTTTCCTTCCTCTCTTCCAGTCACACTTGCGTTACCTACTTGTTGCTTTAACTTTCACCATTTTGCATCCCCAATTGAATTAAACTGCTTGCGAGGAGGCACACCAAATGGCTGTAAATGGGAAATGTCAAGTGACAACAGATGATATATTTCATAAACAGCTATGCCAGTCACCTGGGTGAGCCAGACTCCAGCTGAGAAACCAGTTCATCCTACAGTCGCAACTCCATGGATTAGCCTGCAGCACCAGAGTCTCCAGTAGGGGCGCTGTCACTAGCGTCTCTCTGGGCAGAGTGGTTAGACTGTTGTTGGACAGATCTAGGTGTCTAGGGAGGGGAAGAGGAATTGAGGAAGGGGGTGAAGAGTTGAGGTGAAGAGCGGGAAAGAGGGAGAGGGAGAGGAGGAGAGAGACGTATCAGGAAAGATATAGAGGAATGGATGAAAGGACGAAAGAGGAGGCAGTGAGAGTGAAAGGTGAGAAAACCTCAGGCTGAGATCATCATCCATCTATCATTCTCAGCATCATCATCATCAGGCCCAAGTTATATACCCATTTGTACTATACCTTGTATGTTTACCTCAGTATGCAGTAGTAATACATATGGAGCAGAGACTGATGGTGTAGCTAGTATTAAAAGTTACGGTATTCACCTATATATCAATAATCAATGATAGAAATTTTACTTTTACATCAGGCTATTCATTTTCCATTTGAGACTGCAGGGATCAATCAAAAGTATCATGTTATTATCAGTTTTTGGGAGTAGTTTCACTAGTAAACTACTAGTTTAATTACCTTTTGCTGTAGCTTGATGGTAGTTCAACTAAATTCAAATTTGATTTGTGTTTTTAGTTATTACTTTTTATTTATTGTTTCATTTTTTATTTACTCCTTTAATTAAGGTTGTACAAGTCAGATGTTACAAAGACCCTTCTATTTATTTAAGTTTACTACAACAGAGAGTTAACATTCCTTCCACTGTTTTCTGTGAAGAACCCAGATTGGATTGTTTGGTTTGGATTTCACCAAGTGCAAATGTAGGAGTGATGGACTTCACATACAAAAGAAAGTGAACATTCCTCTGTGACAAGCCCAGATAGGGTTGTTTAAGGTAGCTTATAAAACTAGACTTTCAAAGTAGCTTCACCCCGACAGTGGTTATTACATCATGTACTTCAAGTGTTAAATTTTACCTGAGTGTTGAGTAGTAATAGGTATTCAGGAGGGACAGCGTGCACAGACTGTGAGGGTGCAGCTGATGCAGTCGGTTCCCTTGCAGACGTAGCAGCCTGAGGCTAGGCAGCTGGAGCAGGGCCTGGGGGTGGATGTGCTGGAGGAGGTTGTGGTCCAAGTGGAGGCGCAGCAGGGAGGTCAGGCCAGAAAAGGTCAGAGATGAAGAGATCTCCTTCAGCTTGTTATAGCTCAGCTTTAATATCTGGGGAGAGCGGGGGGTGGGATTTAGAAGAGTGAATAAATGGCGAATGGAGATTTTCCTCAGCCTCTGGTTAGGAGTTGAAGTGGGAGGAGAGAGGAGAGAATGCGGGGGAAGATCTTCAGCATGTTATATCTCAGCTTCAAAATCTGGGACAAGAGGGGAAGTGGAGAGGTGAGCTGTTGTTTAGAAGTAGAATACATGCTCATGAGATTGTCAGGGGACACAACTTGTTGTTGAATTGTATGACACTCATCCACATGACCAGGGGGTGATTTGAGTGTGGATGAAGAGGGGTGACATCTTCCTTGTAGCCAAAAATGCTTGAATGCACCCTGTGTCAATTTTAGCCAAAATGTAAGGATAAACATTACAGCGGCCCACAATCTCCTATCCTGAAACGGAGAAAATTTCCCACTACATCAGGTCAAAACAGAGAGGACTAAAGGGACATTATAACACTGCTGTTCTTAAACTTTTTCAATAAAAAATGTAGTCCTTCATCCTGGGAAGGAGACTCTTTAGTAGCTATACAGTATTGTTATTCTTGTCATGTGTGGAGAATCCACCAAATATTTCAGAAGACACACCATGGAAACCGGGTTGTGGAACACTGTTTCTGTGAGATTTATGATAAATCTGCTCTCCAGGGAGACTACTTAGCTGGAAAAGTTCCAGCTGCTGACAGATATAGCACGTGAAGATGTCAACACATGGAAATATGGATCCCATTATCACACAATGGCAAATATATCAGCATCTGCCTCGGAGCTGAGGGGAATAATCGCCAGTTGAGTAATATCACTTCCCCCCTGGACTGCTAACTCTGCCCTCAGGTTTCTGCTAAAATGTCCAATATGTTTCCTGTCAGCGAGCAGCGAAAAGAATGATGATACGGACATAAATTATGCATTAGTTATACAGAAATTAGGAAAATTTGCTGAAAAATCTGAACAGAATCGCATGAAGACAAACACTAAACTGTGTCATATCGATTTGCATACTGATTGCAGAGTTCAAATGTTAAATGCTTCTTAGATTTGTGCATCCATTTGTCATTAATCAAGATTCAGGCACACATATCAATGTGGCTTCCGTTCCGACTATGTTGTTAAATTTGCTCTTTGTCAAACAGTGAACTAACATTCAGATGTCATAACTCTTTTAAGGGTCTGTGCAGGCATACTGTCATATGTACATGTTTAAGAGTTGAGTTTTCACCAGTAAAGCACATTTGAAGTAGTACAGAAGCCCATGCATGGTCCTCCCTGCCTGCCTGGGGAGATGGAGAGGGATGAAAGTAAACTTTGTGGAGACTTGCTCCTGGTTTGACTTCCACATCTGTGTCCTGCAAAACACTCAATCTAAAAAGAGTCGAAGGTTAAATACCTGAGGAAATAACTGATTGATTTCCCCAATTAACAGGCATGTATTTCTGACATTTCACAACGCACTATAGATGGTTTGGTTTGGTCCAAGGACAGAGACGCACTTTCCATACATTGACTGTTGGCGTTTCTCTATCATGATATCATATATAACTACCAGCTGAAATGACTGTCCACAGTTTTGATTTGAATGGGATTCCCTCTCTATTCATTCTGATTCTGTGTGTAGGACATTGCGGACCAGAGCTTCCTCCTGGAACAGTTAACACCTTGACACACCTAATCTGGAACTGGATTTGTTGTTGTCGTTGTTGCTCTTCTTCCTGTTTACCTGTAGTGATTTCATGTCTCGAAACGCCCCATCTGGAATCTGGTGGAGGTCGTTGCCGTGGAGCATCAGAAGCTCCGCCCTCTTTAGCCCAGCCAGTGAACTGTCAGGGATCCTGCTGATGCTGTTGAACCTACCAGAGCACAGAAGCAGCAGCATCAACTAATGACATCATCAGTCAATGACGACCAATAATATTTACCTCCACCAAGAAGATTATGTTTTTGCCCATGAGGTTGTTTGTCTGTCTGTCAGCAGGGTATCTCAAGAAATTATGAACGGATTTCCATCAAATTTGGTGGGCAGATAGGCTTTAGGCCAAGGAACAATTGATTAGATTTTTCTGCCATTAGATGATTATCATTTTTTAATCATAACTATGACACTCACGTAGATAGAGACTTGATTCCAAAATCGAACTGTATGCTTGCAGTGTTAAAAATCAATTTAACTTAAAATTTAAGTGATTGGAATGATGTCTTTGGGTGTAACAGCAAGTTAGAGAATTGTTCAGCATTGGCAGAGGTTTGTGCTCTCCTTCTATCTGTTGCCACAGTAAAACCATTACCATTTCATAGCCATTTTAGGTTCTGTACTTTTTGTTTCTTTTAGAGAACTTTGGAAATTTGTGGTAATGCAAAACTTTCTACAAATAACATGTAATTTGGAAGTGGTGTGTGTGTGTGTGTGTGTGTGTGTGTGTGTGCGTGCGTGTGTGTGTGTGTGTGTGTGTGTGTGTGTGTGTGAGGAAGGCTAAGGAAGGCTTCCCCTAGTCTAGACTATAGTCAAAAGTACAACCTAATTTGTGTGTGTGTGTGTGTGTGTGTGTGTGTGTGCGTGCGTATTTCTCAACCTCTGAGGACCAAATGTCCTTGGAAGGATAAAAAGATGACTAAAATCCTCTGACGTGAGAAAACTTTAAGGGTCAAGTTTAGGGTTAGGATTTGGGTTTAGGACTAAGGTTAGTTTTAGGATTAGGGTTAGGTTAAGGGTACAGGTTAAGGTTTGGGTTAGTGGTTAGGAAATGAATGTAGTCACTGAATGTCCTCACAAGTAGGCCTATAGTCATACAAACATGTGTGTGTATGTGTGTGAGCGTTGCCTTACCCTAGGTTTATGCGCAGTGTGTGTGCAGGCAGGCCGGGCGGTACGGCGAGCAGGGAGCGGAAGGTGCAGTGGACCTCGCTGGCCTGGTAACAGTTACAGGTCCTGGGACAGGCCCGGCCCAGCGGGAGCACAAGAGCCAGCACCGCCGATAGCACACACACGCTCCGATACATCTTCAGTCTGCAGGTGCAGAAGCTACACTGAGACGATCACTGGCAAAGAGAAAAGGAAGTCAAGAGCCATAGATGGGGAGATTTTTGTTTCAAAATGCATCACAGTAGTTAGATGTCGAGAAGTTCAGATGGCATTGAATCTCATATTACTTAACAGGATTGGTCTCTCTCTCTCTCTCTCTCTCTCTCTTTCTCTCTCTCTCACCACTCTATTGCCCACAGATACTGATGGCTACTGTCTCATACAAAGACTTCCCTAGGCCGCCACTGATGCGCACAGACGCACATCCGCATCAAAATCGAGTCAAAAGAAATTAAATTAGGCCTATTTTATGAAGACCATATAAATCACATGCTTCTGAAAAACATACGGTAATTCAATAACAGCAGGGAGAAGAAAACAGGAGAGGCACAATTTTAAGGTCTAAGCGGCCCATCTCCAGTGGCTGCTGGACGTCAGGGAAACTTTAACGCACATGATGGTGAGATGAGGTAATTTAACTGACAGATTAACAGCCGTTAATTAAACCGACAAGCACCCACACACCTGCCACTCTGCATGGGCTCCAGGCTTCTGGGTTCATTCTCCCTCTTTCTTGGGCGTTTTATAGGTTACCTCTCTCTCTCTCTCTCTCTCTCTCTCTCTCCCTCTCTCGATTTATCTGTCTAATCGCACGCAAGCGCACAAACGCACTTCAACCATTCAAAGCAACTGTAGCGCTGCAGCTCCCAAAAACCATAACCTTTTCAACTTAAAGTTGAAAAAAAAGTGAATTATGCACTGTAGCAAGACGCTTTCGAGATGAACAGATTATTGTAATGCATTGTCATGGTTGATAAGAGCATACCTTAAAATCCTTTGATCCGGAGGAGTGAGTTATTTCTCGGAATTATTCATTTCCCCCCATCAAACGCTCATTTAAATCCAACAGCGCGGTTCGGCAATTGCATATTTAATCAGCCAGTTTATTCACCCATTAGATCCGTGTTTGCTGAACTGAGAAAACGATTCCAAAAAAGTTGTCACCTCAGATATCACAAACGAGAACGAAGAAAAAAGTGAAAAGCAACTACTTAAATTTAAACTCAGAATACTTTAGTAAAATCCAGTGAACAACAAAACATCAATATTCCTGTGATAAAATCCAACAGGTCGTCCTGCGCGTCTCCTGAAGAGCAAAGTAGCGCTGGAAGCGGCAGGCGGACTATTTGCGGACGCGTCTGGCGCTGTGTGAATGCGTGTGTGTGCGTCTAAAGTGAGAGTGAATGTGTGTGAGTGTGTATGTGAGCATAGAAAGGGGACTGGACTGAAGTGAACTTTGAGAGTGACGCTCAAGCAAAACGGTCTGACCAAGGAGGGGCTTTCTGGAAGCTGAGAGGTAAAACAGAAAGACTTAACCGCAAAATGAGAGAAAGTGACCTTGTTGTGTTAAACAGTATTTCCTTTTATCCTTAGACTCTGGATGTACAAAATATTAGGAGCATCCTCCTGATACTGAGTTGCAGCCTCTTTTGCACAATCCACATCACAAATGTCTCAAAGATTAAAATCCTTCTCCAACTAGTCTGCTTCTCTTTATCTACGTCTCCTCCTTTGTGATTGGTATAGATTTAATCATGGAAATCAATACGGGATAGTGGCTTTCACTTGGATTCACCTCATCAGTGCACTGCATGAAAGTGTCCCTAATATTTTGGACATTCAGTGTTCAGTTGCATTCAATTATTAGTTATTCGGATAGAAACAATCACCAGCAACAAGAGATGGTTTGGTATCGAAGACTTTTTTGTAGAGTTTTTTGGTGGGTTAGTAGCCTAAAGCCTAAAGCACAAGCCCAGAATGAACAGTGGACATGGGCTAGTTGACTCAGTAAATTTCCCTCCCTGCTTATATGTGTAGTTCTCCTGTTATCTGGGTTAGGGCAGCTACAGGGAGTGTCCTGTCTTCCTCTGTAGGGATGGCAGGGACCCCCATAATGATCACACCTCCTTCTGTGAAACTAAAATGAGGGGAGAACAGAAATAGACTGATGCTCCTCAGCTGTTGTCTCCTGTAAGCACAGTAATGCCCCACCCTCAAGACCTGCTGTGTGTGTGTGTGTGTGTGTGTGGTGTGTGTGTGTGTGTGTGGTGTGTGTGTGTGTGTGTGTGTGTGTGTATGGGTGTGTGTGTGTGGTGTGTCTGCAGGAGATATCGGCCCATGAGTCTTTAACAGTTCTCATGCTCCATTCATTTACTGCAGCTCTTATGTGGCTGTAGAAAACATTAGGCCCACTCCCAACCCACTCTCTTACAATACCCATCACCATATTGGAATGTAGTCTGGAGTCTAGTGACCGAATTACTGGCCTACTGATTGGAAGGAAGGAAGGAAGGAAGGAAGGAAGGAAAGAAGGAAGGAAAGAAATAAGAAAGAAGGAATTGGCTGGGTCATTCCCTGACTAAATGAATGAATGAAGGAGGCATACTATTGCTGGCTCATGGACTGAGTGACCAACCAACTTAATGAATGAAGGAATCAATGAATGGAGGACAGAAGGAAGGTTTGAAGGAAGGAAGGGAGGACGGAAGGAAGGAAGGAAGGAAGGAAGGAAGGAGGGAAGGAAGGAAAGGGGAAAGGAAGGCATAATATTGCTGACTTATGGAGTGAGTGACCAACTGAATTAATGAATGAATGAACAAAAGGGAGAAGAAGGAAGGAAAGGAGGAGGGAAAGAGTGAAGGAAGCCATAATATAGCCGACTTAAGGACTGAATGACCAACTGAAGGACGGAAGGAAAGAAGGATGGAAGTAATGAATGTATGGCTTACTTACCAACTGCTTTAATGAGAGTCTGCCTGTCTCTATCCTACCTACTGTCCATTCCAGGGCTGCAGGTAGACAGTGAGAGCCATGGGGTCCAGTCTGGCAGTCGAAGCCTGCTGGCTAGAAACTTGTCTCTCCCACTGAGATAAAAAGAATAATCATTTCTCTCTCTCCCTGGGGTTAGGGGCTACTGCATCTAGGCCAACTATTAGAGTGCTGAGTCAAGTTTTGAGGAAGTAAACAACTCGCACTTCTAACATGAGACCAGCATGCTTTTTTTTTCAAATTACACGCATCATGCATTCATTTTTGTTCTACAGCTTTGATGTTTCCATAAACACTTTGATAGTCCTGGCAAAAACACTAAGAACTTGAATTGTACTCTAGTGCTTTGAGCGTTTTCCTTTCCACAGCTCTGGTCCCAGCATCAGTTAATTTAAATTTGTTGTTTATCTGTCTTGTTTTTGCTCCTTTTTTCTTAATGAGAGTCTCTACCCTTTAGTATCTTTCTTCACTTTGCCAGTAAAGCTGAGAGGGATACAAAGTAGATGAGATGAGAGAGAGGAGATAAGGTACCAGCAATGGGAAATGTGGTTCCATATGAGGCTGTTACATCATCTCTGAGCGCATTTAAATGCATTACTGTCATGGAAATGTGATCATTTTGTCATCAACGTCTTACCTTATTTAATGTATTTAACTCGGGATTCATGTGAGGCACCATGGACGTTCTAAGCAAACACATGACTTCAAATAAAAAAATAAATCCAAAGAAGAAAACAATTATTATACACCTTTCCTCTAAGGCTCCCTCTCTCTCAAGGTCATTTCTAAAAGTGAAAACAGGGAGAGAGGAATCAAAGAGGGCAAGGGTTAGCTATGGCTAGGAGCTATCCTTAGAAGAACCAAGACCCTCAGTTCAGGTCTCCATGACCTCAGGGCTCCAAGCAGGTTGAGGCTCCATGCCAGTAAAGTGCTGTGTAAAGGTCGGGACAGGGCGTCCAGCACAGAGCTCGAATGGATAAAGTGGGCTTTCTCATTCAAATCAGCATTCTTGAATTCTCAGTTGGTTTTTAGACTCAAGATGGCTGCCAGCAAATTTGTTTACAGTAATGTTGGTATGGAAATTAGCATTGGTTTAATGAATGATACTAAGAAACCTAATAATTCACATGGCATTAGCTGAACAGTGATAGTTGTGTTAAATATTCCATTCCACTGCCCACACACAAAACAAAGCATCACAGTATTTACAACAGTCCATGGTAACATGACAGCACCGGGAAATGTCATGTCCATCCATTTTAATTGTACAGGATCAGGCTACAGGCTCTAGACAGTTACAGTGGACAACTTTTAAGTTTTAGTGGGATCCCCATTTGCTGATTCCACGGTGACAGCCGGAGCCATCTAACTGTGAAAACTTCTGCCATTGAAATCAGAAAGGCTGCAATTCTTTACAACGCTTACTTCCAAAATGCTCAATAACAAAATCTTACCGGGCAATAAATATAGTTCCAACCAATAGTTTTCGGCAGAAGAGGATTAGGCCACGTGAAAAATTTATTGGAGTTCTGAGTTTCAAGTTTGACAACAATTTCTCAGCAAAATAATTTAGCTCTGGGGAATAAAACCTGAATCACTGGAGGCTTAAAGACGCTCTAAAGATCATAATGTCACAACTTTTTTTATTTTTTTTATTTTTTTTTATTTGTGGCTTTGGTGACAGCTAACCTTCCTGTAGTCTGACTTTGGAGAGGGGGTTCCGGCTCTGTGCCTGGGGGCGAGGTGGGACACCAGGGCCGGGGCTTGTGGTCTATTTGATCCGAGGCTCCAGCACTCCATGGGGTCAAGGCTGGTGTGGCCAGGAGAGAGAGAGACTGGAGCTGAGCAGCCAAGCAGGGGGCTGAGCTGTGTGGTCACCGCCTGGGGGGATCCATTGGGCTGAGAGCTGGATAGTTACAAGAAAAAAAGTATTTTAACAGTTTGTTGGCTTTATTCTTCACTTCAAACTTGCTTATCTACTCAGATGGAGGTTGACTGGGCAAAGGCTATGTGGTCATGGCCTCACATAATTAGTTTTGTTGCAGCATCCTGGTGCTACAGTGGTCATTACCTAAACCGTAATGTCCTGGGTTCGAATCCGGCCCAGGACCTTTGTCGCATGTCGTCCGCCAATCTCTCCTGTGTCTTTCCACTTTGACTTGTCTAATTAAGGAAAAAATGCCAAACAAATCTTCATAAAACAGAATTACTCTCTTCATCATCTCATTAATGCCACGCAAACAGAACCTGTAGAGTAGCTTCCCTTGTTTTGGCCTTAGTCAAGTAGCCAATCCTGTGACATAAAGATGATAAAATGTGATGTGGAAATTTATGCTTGATAAATCCATTTTAGGGTGATTTTTTGTCAGTCAAGACAGCAAAAATATTGCAAATATTGCAATGCAAAACCATACATGTGAGTTATAATTGCTAAATAATGTACACAGAACTCAAAAAGACAAAACTTCCTTTAGTAAGGCAGACCAACCTAGGGAAAAGGTTTTCCAGAGCTATGTGGTCTTAGGTTGGGGCATTAGAGCAGACACAACAGTTGAGCAGAGGAAGGCAATGGGCAAGCAGTGTTACAGCCTTCACACTGTGCTACAGCCATACAAGGAGTCAGATCTGTGGTCACAGTCTGGAGGCCGCCATGCACTCTGCCTTTAGATGGACAGCAGGATACTGGGTAAAAAAAAAACCCTTAGCATATAATTTTAGATAGATAGATAGACAGATAGACAGATAGATAGATAGATAGATAGATAGATAGATAGATAGATAGATAGATAGAGCAGGACATCAGCCACACCTCTGCCAGGACTTTGTGGTTGTGTTCAGAATAGTTGATTTGTCATCCATGGTCATTTTGTAGTAATGAGGAATGCTAAATATTTTTACAGGGATATAGATAGACAAGTGTGAAAACATTGGTTCTCTGTAGCTGAATGGGTGAAGTAGAATAAGAGGTTTGGCTGCCACTGGGACTATCCATACTTGTAAGGTCCTCTCGATAAAAAAAAAAATCTTACCACCATATTATCTGGAATTTTGTTTCTTCGGTCATAACTTGGCCTGAGGGCTTCAGAGAGAGAGAGAGGTCACTGAGAGAGAAGGGGTGAGAAGTTCAGAAGTAGCCCTCATACACAAGTCCCACTTTTGTCCACATGAATGATATACACAGCTTGGCATGAGTAGTAATGAAAATCTCACACGTAGGGAGCGGGGTAGCAGTCATAACCGCGGGCCCTCCACGGCCTCCGGCCCTAACAGAGTAGGGCTGAGAGGTTTAAGAAAAACGGAGGAGAGAAGGTTAAGAGGGGTAAATCAAGACTGGATGCTTTAGTGAGCTGGAGATCTATTACCTACAGATGTAGCCATTAAAGTCCCACTTTTTACTGCGGGCAGCAGTGAATTTCTACTGCACTATTGCTCCGCCCCCCGGCAAGAATTATTCAAAAGATTCAAATTTTGTCTTTTTTTTCTTAAACTGACAGAAGCCACAGGGAAAGATCTGGCAACCAGCTGTTTTCAGGTTTTGTGTCACAATTCAGTTCTACTGCATGAAAAAGAACAGGCTACTGTAGCCGAAGCACTAATGCGTAGTAGAGGCATGATGAAGGGGGTGAAGGGTGAGAGGAGAAGGGTAGAGAATGATATAGGGGCTAATAAGATTGGAAGCCTGTATACTAATATATGTAGAGTATGGCTCAAGCAGCATGGAGCATGAAGGACAGTGTCAGGGTCAGAGGTCTGATTCCCACTGAGGCCACCCGTACTGAAAAACGTCAATCCCAGCACTGTTAAGTGCTGTGGATAAGCAAAGAATGTCCCTCAAATGTTATATATTGGACATAAGACTCTTAAAAAATCTTTATGGCAGCGGTCATGACCTATAAGACTCTGGCTTCAGGGTTGAGAGAACAGAGGGGTCATTGGAAGAGGGGATGAGGAGTGTAGAGGTTTCAGGAGGGAGAGAGAAAAAGAGAAGGGAGGAAGAGAAAGGGATAAGGGAGGGAAGAGCAGGGGAAAGAGGGAGTGAGGAGAGAGATGTGGATATGGTTGGGATCAAGAGTTGGGACAGAGAGAGAGAGAGAAGTAGCAGGAGGGAGAGAGCTGATGAAGAGCAGAGACAGAGAGGGTCGACGAGGGTTGAAGAAGTCAAGCGGCGAGTTCAGGGGTTGTGGTCAAGAGAGGTGTGTGTGTGTGTGTGTGTGTGTATGTGGTGGGGGGTGGGGGGGCAGTGTGGTGATCCTGGAGGCATGACGTCTGGTGGCCTGCGGTCCTTTAGTTATGCGCTCTCTAACTTTAAGGGTTTAAATCAGCATGAATCACACACACACACACACACACACACACACACACACACACACACAAGAACTGTAGCATAGAAAATGTCAATAACAAAGGCTCAGCTGGAACGTCTCCTTTCTTTCCTCCTTTTGTCTATCATTCTGTTTTCTCTCTTTTTTCCCCTTCCTCCTCTGTTTTTCTGCCCTCGTTTTTCTCTGTCTGTATCGCTCCTTGTTTTCTCTCCATAACTGTTTCTATAACTACACTCTAACTTATTATTTCTACACTCTGTCTTCTTCTTTTCATGTACAGATAACAATTAAGAATGCCCTTTATAGCCTACCTTTAACCAGTAGTCACAGATCCAGGATATATTGGTTTGCTGATATATTAGACTGATATTGGCCTCTCATTAAGTCATGTTATCCACCTCTGATTTATTTTTTTAGCATACTTTATTCATTTAATTGTTGTTAATGGTTTTGTAAATTACCATTTAAAGGCAGTAATCTATCCCAGTGTTTCGCTATCATCTAATATGTGGGAGTCACGCTGCCTTAAAGAGCTGCTAACCCACCTAAAAGAATTTTATTATTATGGATGTTAATGGAGCGTTTTAGTGTCCCATGATGGTCTCAATGCTGTTTCAGAGGCTTTCTTACCCTGACAGGAATACAAATTCTGGGGGAAACACTAAACCCTTGTCATTTTTTGACATGAAAATGGTCAAATTTAAAGACTTTGAATATCGGCATAAAATATCAGCTATTTGCAACTTCAGTCCAAAAATATCAGTATCCGTATTGGCCTTCAAAAACCCGGTCAAATCCTAGATCCAGGACTCATATCATTCTCTGCACAAGTGCTTCTTGGTTAGGGACCCAAAATTCCTCACAGGCCTGTTTCTGGAGCGTCTCCTCATGACAACAACAGTGTTTTTTATTAGACCTGGGAGTACAAATTTACTCAATTTGCCTTGACAAAAGTTTAGGAACCCCTGCTGTACACAAACAAACAGCCTCCTATGGACTAAAGTATCTCTTTTTTAACGATCTTATACTTTGTAGTGACTTCATCTCAGCTGTAGCTATTTAGACAGTCAATTACTCCAATTGGTGCAGTTTAGCGTTCAGGTCCATAAAGTCCATTCACATAAAAGTGTGAGTAAGCCAGAGTGCTAACTAGCTCAAACACAAGCCTTTTTAGTGGGCCTCTTTGCTGCAGTTAGGCTAACTACCCCAGGCCTGGTTTCCCATGGTATTCATAGCCTTAGGGTGAATGCACACTACAAGGTTCCTTGAGCTAATTTAGCTGAAAAGTTGACGTTCAAAGCAAAGGTTTAGTATCAAGGTGCTCAGGGAAAGCATGAGGAAAAACTATAACATGGTAATTTCACACTGACTATAATTTGCACTGACATGGCCTGATTGGGGCTACATCTGGTTAAAAAGAAACACAGTAGCGTGCATGTACACCCTTATGTAGTTATTTTATTGTCTTTCTTGCCAACACGCAGTGATTTTTGCACCATACAAGCAAAAATGTTTGATTGCTGAAACAATAGAAGTGCCAATTTTTATAATAATGGTGATACTTTATTGATCCTCCCAGGGAAATTCACTTTTCCGTCCCGCACGTCCTCCAGGGAGGTCAGAGCGTCGAGTCAGTCACAGAGTATTACCCCTGATGTTGTTAGAGGTTCATCGACTTGCTCAAGGACACTACAGCAGGGTGGGTGCTTGCTGACACGGGGTATTAACCCAGGTCGTCCAGTTGAAGGACAGTCTCACTACCCGGCCTATTCATTCTAGTGTTGTAGCTGTAAGAATAAACAACTACTTGGTACAGATGCTCTGGAAGCTAAGTTTCAAATGAAATCTAACTGTTTGGGTCCTGGAAAAAGGCTTACAATTTCAAGTTTGACTCTGGCTCTGGAAATGTTTAAATCATAGAACATGTTTGCGCCTCCAAGGTACATGTCAAAACTTTTGTTATAAGGACGGAAAAAAGGAGAAAAAAAAAAAACCCATTAAAAACATCTCCAACAAGCGTATTCTGCCTTGAAACAAAAACAATTTCTGAAGCTAAGGGGCGAACACAGATCTTAAATTGGACAGCAATGGCATTCCACAGCTTGCCATGGTAATTTAGCTGTTTCAACTAAAACTGCTAAAAATGGCAGCTGGCCGACCGTCCCGGAGAAAGGATTTGGATAGGCTCACCCAAGTTATATATGGGCATAGAGTCTCAGATCTGCTTCATTGTGCTGTGTGACAGAAACAAGCAGCTAGATTTGAACAAAACAGTATAAATAACTTACAATAGACTATAAAATAAATCAAGCACTCTGTTTTTCCAAATATTAAAAATGAAAGTCACACACACACATACATACAAATATATTGATGTTTTGCTTTTTAAACGGACATTACTTTCTGTTGGACTGTCACTCTTCTTCTAATTAGTCCCACAGGCTGAGAAAGCGTTTCCTCTGGAGACTTAAAGAGATTAGTTTGGACCTAAATGAGTGCTCGGTCTGTTTGTTGTTGTCAAAGATGGTTTTGTGAAAATAACCGATCTCGCCACCAGTTGACACACAAACACACACACAACAGAAAGAAAGAGCTGCTGGCACTCACACAGACGCAGACCTAGAGGCCTCTTTGATGTGGCACTCACACATATACACTCTGTCTCTATATCTGTCTCTCCCGCTCTCTGTCTCTTTCTCTCTCTCACACACGCAGGCCCAGAGGGATGCTTGATGTGTGCACGCAAACACACTGACACTCATCCACATAAACACATGCAGACATGCGCACATGAGCCACCGGAACAGACACATTGGCTGCCCTGCAGGTCAGGCAGACAGACACTGTAATTATCTCAGTGGAACACTCTGACTTTTGTAATGAACCTTCAGTCAGGAATCTTGACCCGCTTATGCAACTCGCTGCCCTTGCTCAAAAAAGTGGTGACAACGCTGGATTAAACTAATTTCTGATTGTCAGGCAGGCATAGCTCACCCACCGTCTACTGACTAGTGTGATAGCAACTAGTTTATATACATGGCCATCATCGCAGTCACGACACTGTAATTATTCTGCACTTGTAAAGACGCAAATGGGACGCCGCAATGAGTAACAACATATTTTATGCTCCATGGCTTGTTCTACTTTCTGATTTATATTTAGAGAACAACCAGCTGACCATCTACACTATGTAGTGTTCATATTTGTCCATGCATCTGAACATAATATGCAGCAAATTTTACACCTATTTTGCAGTCATATATACGCTTTTTTGGAATTAGTTAATTAGCTTTTTCGTGTTCATGTGTTTGGATTCCTGTAGCCTACTAACTTCTCACACCTGGATTAAAAGATGCAAAAGGAAATAGGTCGCTGGTCACCTCAGTTCCAGAATTCTTAAGAAAAACACCCATTTTGGTCCTATGTTGGGAATAAGTTTGGAGCAGACACATCAAAGTGGTTGGACTCGATGCTTCTAGTGCCGGTTGTGCTGTTGTAAACAATTCATGTGTTTGAAATGCTGCTAGGGCGTTTCTGCCATTAGGGAGCTCGAGAAGTCAACTAAACTGTTCTGGTAGAAATATGATCCCTCATCTACTTCAACAGCTTGTCTTTTGAATTAGCCCTAAGTGTGACTGAGATGAAGAAGCTGATTAAATGCACTCTGGTGGAAATACTATCCCTCATATACTTCAAGAGCTTGTAGTTCTAATTAGATCAAATGATAGGTCGGCCATCTATCATTCTGGCAGGCCCTGGCCTTGTTGGGCAGGAAGAGAGACTCACCATATGAGGAAGTTACAAACTTTGCTAGCATGATTGAAACCTGTGACACATGTGTCCCGTATCATCATTCTGCTTTTTAAGGATATGGCACTGTTCCTAAATACACTTGATGATTATAGGTCTTTGTACCATGACCTAATGTTCTCTACCTCCAATGCACGCCATATTATTTAGCATAATATAGTTCCCCATGAGGCATTATTCCAGTGTTTGTTGAATTAAAGGTCAGGAGCCAAAGGGGATTGGAGGCCTACTTCTGGTGGTTCCCTGCATGATAAGGGAGCCAATGTTTTCATGAGTCTGGGTCCCAAAACAAGAGACTCAATTTCACATTTGGGTCCTGGGTGGAAAAGTAGGTAGATGCCAGGTATTATTCCTCACACATCTCACACTGCCATCTTCTCCACCTTTCTCTTTAGAGTTTGTGGTCCCCTCCTGAACCTCCTGAAATGTTGTCTTATCATCAGATACTGGATAAACATCTGGATAAACTATGAGGCATACACTCAATAGCAGAAGAATTGGGGCAGTGAGGCGAACTTGGGTCTTTTGTTACTGTTGTTAGTGGTTTAATATGATGGACTGCATGCTCTCCAAAGAGGAAAATGAGACTAGGAGAGCAAAGATGCTATTAAGCCATACAAAAACTGCTGCAACAGATACATACAGTACATCTGTAGGAGTGGAAGTGACAAGATGTGATGGTGGATAGAGCTTTTTTAATTAATAATAATAGGAATGAGAATATACTACAATATACAAGAATAGAATATACGAATTGCCTACAAGCATAAATGTATTTTGTGTACTTCAGCTTAAGCACATTACATTCAGGCTACACAATTTAACAGCACAGTTTGCCAACAGAGCAGCTCCATGAAGCGGAAATATGGGAGTGTCCTGGATGGATTCAATGACAAGCATGTGAATATGTGGCCTGAAAGGTGGGCGTCGAACCCATGACATCATCCCTGATCAAAACCTGTTTTATTATCAAAAGAAAGTAAAGCAGAGGGTCATTATACTTACCAGCCAAGATACAGCGCTGGAAGTCATTATCTTCACCTTAGAAGTTGCTGATAAATCTTAACAGCAGAGAATAGGGTAGGACAGAGAATACTGAAGATAACACAAGAGGTAATTACAACATCTGAACATTATGAACACAACAAATTAATAAATACAGATGTGTCCTCATTGACAGATTTACGGGTTGAGGCTGATGTGCGAGTGTGCAGCTTGGCCACGGAGTGCGATCCAAAGAGAGAAGCGTAGTCCTCATTAAGACGTACATTAAAGCATCTGCCAGCTCCCTCTACTCCCCCTTAATAACTCTCCATTATTCTCTGTCCTGAGGAGAATAATATATATTCTTAATGGTGACAGTCCAACAGTAGCATGATGTGTTACTGCCATTAGACCTCGCCTATATCCTCGTCCTCCTTTCCGCTCTTTCTCTCTTCCTTCCTTTCTTTTCTTCTCTCTTTACACCAACCCCGTACCTCATTCCTTTCTCCATCTCTTCTCTCTGCTTCACAGCTTTCACTGCAGTAATGGCAGTCCTTGTCAGAGAAGTGTGTGTGTAAGTGTGTGTGTATGTGTATGTGTGTGTGTGTGTGTGTGTGTGTGTGCATGTGTGTGTGTGTGTGTGTGTGTGCACTCTCTTGTCGTTGTGTCTCAGCCCGTCTCCAGATGTCAGGGGGCAGGGGGGCTGCAGATGGTCGTCATTCCCTTCTGACAGCGACAGGAAGAGAGAGATTGAGAGAGAGGCAGAGAGAGAGAGAGAGGAAAAGAGAGATAGACAGAAAGGGAGAGAGAGAGAAAGAGAAATGGAGCGTGTGAGGGACAGAAGGAGACAGAGAGAGAGAGAGTGAGAGAGCGATAAAAGACAGTGGAGAGTCTTTTCTTCCCCCAACATTGCTGACAGTTAACTCCATTCTGCTCGGGGGGACGTTTTGTACTGGGAAACTGATGGAGTGAAAGCACATCAGAAATTTGTTCAGACTTCTTTATTTGTAACGCTGCTTTAGAAAGTTGTGCTGCTTCTCTTGCACTGTAAAAGACAACAAGCTCAGCATGCATTGTTATCTTGTAGTCAGTCTTATCAAGCTCTGTTCAAGATGTTTTTTGTGAAGTCACTTTACTGAAGTGACAGATTCTTCTTTTGGTTTAAAGAAATTTCACTTGTTTCATGATAATGCGGCTTCTTTTCAGACATTTAGAAGAAGCGAATTTGTCTTGCAACAATTTTATGTCATGTTTCATACTTATTTCTTTGAAGCGAACAAGTGACATGAAAAATAATTGTTACGTCTGGACACAAAATACAATTGCTTGCTCGATTTGGCATTTTTTTGCAGAGTGTGCTATGTGGCTTTTGGCTTTTCACTGTAAAGATGACAGGCCATCAAAAAGGAAATCTTCAGGCTGAAACTGAAAATCTGGTTCTTAACCCTGTATGACCCATATCTGATGTTTTTTTGCCCAGGCAAAGAGAAGATCAAATCTCGGTCATGTAGCAGTCAATTTTATTAGGCATTTTTCCTTTGCTATGTAATGTATGTTTCATTTCATTTCAAACCTTTATTTAAACTCGAATAACCATTGAGGTTGCCCTCATTTACAATGATGTCGAGTTACAAACAAGTTCAAAGTATTAAATAAATAGGACAAGACATAGATGACAATAAAGAAAATCAATTAAAACAGTTACACATTGAGGCAGGGAGGTTTGTGATCATGGTTTTAAATTGTCCATAGGTTAGTAGAGTATTGGTTTTTAGTGTGTGTTGAAGATCATTCCAGGAATTTGGAGCACTAAAATAAAAGGCTGATTGTCCAAATTTAGACCGTGCTTGGGGGACCTTAAGCATAAGCAAGTCATTTGAGCGAGTTTGATAGGGTCCAAGGTTCCAGTCCAACAACATTGAAATGTAGGGTGGTAGCTTTCCAACGAGGGCTTTATATATAAACAAATACCAATGTTTATTACGCCTCTCTGCCAGAGAAGACCAACCCACCTTATTGTAGAGAATACAATGGTGAGTACCATAGCTATCACCAGTAATAAATCTGAGGGCAGAATGATAAACCGTGTCTAGGGGTTTAAGGGTGGAAAGAGCAGCATTTCTGTAAATTACATCCCCATAATCCAACACTGATAGGAAGACTGCCTCAACAATCCTCTTTCTGCTATTCATAGGGAAGCTGGTTCTGTTTCTGTAAAAGAAGCCAATTTTTTGACGCAGTTTGCTGACAAGATTGTCTATATGGTATTTAAAAGTAAATTTCTCATCAAGCCAGATGCCAAGATATTTATATTCAGTAACTCTCGCAATGTTAGATCCATTCGCAGTGGATATATGCATACAATTGTGATCAATATTTCTGGCTCTAGTAAACAGCATGAATTTTGTTTTATTTGCATTAAGTACCAGTTTAAGATTGATAAGAGCATCTTGCAGAGCATTAAAGGAAAGCTGCAGGTTCTCAATGGCTAGTTGTACAGAATCAGCAATACAATATACAATGGTGTCATCAGCATAAAGATGGACCTGACAGCCACTCAATGAAGAGACAATATCATTTATATAAATGGTGAAGAGGACAGGACCCAAAATTGAACCTTGTGGAACACCTTTTGTTACTGGCAAGAACTCAGACTGGACACTTCCCGACTTTACACATTGAAGTCTCTCAAACAAATAACTCTGAAACCAATCACAAGCCTTTCCATCAAAGCCAATACTGCATAACCTTTGCAAGAGCAAAGGATGATCAACTGTATCAAAAGCTTTTGACAGATCTATAAAAAGGGCAGCACAGTGTTTCTTATTGTCTAGAGCGGAAACTATATTATTTGTAACTAATGTAATAGCTGAAATAGTGCTGTGGTTAGCTCTAAATCCAGATTGGTGCATACTTAATACAGAGTGACTTGAAAGAAATGCCTTGAGTTGGTTATTTACCAAAGATTCCAGGATTTTTGCTAGACAAGATAATTTGGAGATTGGTCTGTAATTATCTAGATCATTTCTATCACCTCCTTTATGTAATGGAGTTACATGGGCTGATTTCCAAACACTAGGAAATATTCCTGTTGTGATAGAAAGATTAAATATATGTGTTAATTGCTCAGTAATAAGTGGAGCGGACACTCTTAGAAAAAAAGGATCCAATTTATCTTCTCCTGTTGAACTCCTGGTATCAATGGCTTGTAATGCTTCAAATACATCACTAGCAGAGAACGGCTGAAAGTTAAACTGAGAGACATGGTTCATGCTACATGCACAATCGTTATTAATATTAATGAGAGGGGGCCCTGTGTAATCCTTCTCAAATAAATGCCCAGCATCTGCAAAGTGCCTATTTAGAGCTTGGCAGACCTCTTTCTGTTCTGAAATCACAGAGTCGCCACATTTAATATGTGCAGGTAGGGAAATAGTGGTTTTATTTCTGTTTGAATTTACTGCTCTCCAAAATTTTGCAGGGTTTGAATAGGAGCTAGTAATTAAGTCTAAGTAATAATTAGATTTGGCATTTCTCACAGATGATGTGCATTTATTTCTAAGCTGTCTAAATGATGACCAATGGGATGGATCCCCAGAGTGTCTGGCAAGTGACCAGGCTCTGTTCCTTTCCTTAAATAAAGCTGATAATTCGGGTGAAAACCAAGGGGTTAATCTGTCTTTTATTCTAAGCTTTTTGAATGGTGCATGTTTGTTAATGACTGAAATAAGGGTTTTTGTGAAAAAATCCAGTGCCATTTCAACATCTGGGATTTCAGATGTATAATGTATGTCGCTATGGAAAACATCAGTTAAAAAGGCTTGGTCACTAAAATGTCTTAGATTTCTCTTTGTAACCGTGTGAGATTTTGTTTTCTTTAGCCGAGTATTTCTAATACATGCTATAGGGCAATGATCAGTAATTCCTAGCTCAAAGACACCACAGGCAATAATTTTATCAATCCTATTGGAAAAGATGAGATCAATTAGGGTAGACCTAGAGTCATCTTTCAAATTTGGCCTAGTGGGTTCTGTAATTAGCTGGGATAGGTTGAGGTTACTACTAACCTCCTTGAGATAATCAGATGTATTATTCAGCCAGTTCAGATTAAAATCACCCACAACTATGAATTCGACACCGGAATACTGAGAGAGTAGATCTGCTATTTTGTCAATGGAGTTTGTATCAGCAGATGGGGGTCTATAGACCCCTACCACAATTACTGTATTAGGCCCTAACTGAACCTTTAGAGCAAGAAATTCAAAACATTTTGGTATGGTCACAGCATTTAGAATTGTTACAGAGAAACCTGATTTAACATATATAACCACCCCACCTCCCCTTCCAATTCTGTCTATTCTATATAAATTGTAGTTCTTTAGAGCTACATCCAGGTCATTGACACTCTTTTTCAGCCAAGTTTCACTCAGTACCAAGATATCAGGATCAGTCTGCAGAACTAATATATTTACATGATCTAACTTCTGAAGTAAACTTCTAATATTTAAATGAATTATCCCTAGGCCGTGTCTGTTCTTAAAGGTAAGTGGGTTAAATGGAGTGTTTGGAGTGGGATCAGAAGTAGCAATACAAGGCTGTTGGAGGGGGATTGTAATTAAATTAGAGGCAGTAACAGAACGATTTGAAAAATGAATAGGGTCTCTAACAGTGATTCGAGTAGGAATGATCGAAGGAATAATATATTGTTCAACCTTGGGGAATAAAGGGATCAGATTAGAAATAAGTGACAGCCCAAGCCTAGACTGGAGGGAGAAGGCCTGAGCGGGTACCAAAACCTGACAAACTGGGAGGCTTGGACTTAATTGATATCAATCAGAGGGGGGATGAGACACAGAGTTATCAGGCACAGAGGTGGCTGGTTCCCACTTGAGAGATTGTACAGCAAGATCAATGTTCATAGCAAGCAGAGAAGACCCCCTGTAATTTGGGTGAAGGCGGTCAGATTTAAAAAGCTCAGTTCTATTATGAAAAGAAGTGAAATTGTCCACATAAATTACGTTTTTGGCATTGCAGTAAGCTTTCAGCCAGATATGGAGCTGGCGTAGGCGGCTGAATTTAACATCACCAAAGCATGGGGGGAGAAAGGGCCGGAGATGACATATTGTTTGCCTGTCGCTTGTAGCACATCCATAAGGCGAAGGAAGTCATCTTTGAGTTTCTCGGATTGTTGTGATTTTATATCGTTTAATCCGACGTGTGCGACGACTGTAGAGATGGAGGGATGATCTTGAGTACATTTTGGAACGGCATTGGTGATGTCCTGAACTCTGGCTCCTGGGAAGCAGAGGGTTTTTGCTTTAGAAAGCGATACATGACGAACGATGGATGATCCGACCACCAGAACAGCGGGGGGGCGGCGTCTCCGGGGAGTGTTGTTTGGAGGCCTGTCCGGTTCAGATGACGTAGGGGCAAGCGCCAGTATGGGTCCAGAGGGGGGAACCGTGGGGGTTAGGTGTCGCCCCGGCTTCCTTCGGTGTGAGCGGACACTTGTTGCGGGCTTGGTGGATACCGTTGACGGGGAAGCCCTCACTGCAGCTGCCGGTGAGGGGCGGACATCCAGAGTGGCACCTGGGCCAGAGGACGAGCATCCATTTGGAGTCGGAGAAGGTGGACAGCCTAAGTTTTCCAAAGCCTGGAACTTGTTTTCAAGTCTCAAGACTCCAGAGGTGCGGGGACGAGCAGCGAAAGAGCCACGGGACCCTCTGCCCTTCACTAGGCTCCAAGGCCCAGGCATGGATGGAGTGGAGCAGGATTGAAACTTTGGTTTTGCACCGAGGCTTGGCCAGATGTCCTCTCTCAGGTGTAGAACAGATGCAGAGGCTAGGTCACCACCAGCTGCCATTGAGCCTGACCACGGGAGAGTTGTATCATTATTCCCACAGACCGGAGAGTGAGGCTGGCGGGACTCTATCGGAGCATTGCTGCTAGCTGGGCCCAGGATGGAAAGATGTTTTGACTGGGTTGCTGCAACGGTGGAAAACCCCAGGATCAACTTATCCTTCTCCTCAAGTTCGTCTCTCAGGCGAGAAATGTCCGATTTCAGCTTAGAGATGGTAAGATCACAGGAGACACACTGTGCCATGCTGAATGTAGTTTAAGTGATAGTATCCAGTAGCCACTCCACTAAGATGTCTAAAAAGGTAGGACTGCAGTATTGTTCGGTTTGAGAGGTGAGTAGACAAAAAAAACAAAAAAAAAAACAAAAAAAAAAAAAACAATTGCGTATTGCAGAAAAATACAAAGTGCCAGGTAACAAGTGACAGGAGACAAGGTGAAAACAGGTAAAAGCAGAGAATCCAGAATTAAGTAATTAATAAGGTAATCCAGTTCCAGCTAAGAAGACTACTCCGGCCCGGGTATTCTGAGCAGCCGGTGTAAACAGCTGACGTTGACCAATCACAACGCCGCGCGGCAAAAACAAAACCAGAAATCAGGAAATGCAGTATAGTAAGGGAAAAAATAAAATAAAAATAAAAAAAAATAGCTGCCACTGCAAGTTAGTTATTGGAAGTTTTTATTTAAAATACAGCAAGCTGCGCATGTAAGGCCGACTCGTTACACACACGCCAGTACGGCCGACTCGTCACACACACACACGTCCACACACACAACAAGCAAGGAATTGCTGTAGAGCACCCAACCTCCCAGCGGCTAACCCGGATAGCAAATGGGACACCGATCTGTGGAGCCACTGCAACCAGCTACCGCAGCTAAGTTGACCACACAGGAGACAATTGGAAACTTACCCCCAGTGTAGTCGACCGCCAGGTGAGGAGCAGCTAGCCAGCGAGATGACACGGACAACAACCAGAGTCAGCAGCACAGACGGAAAGTGCAAACTTCCCCCCTGAGCTGCCGGCTACAGAGAGTTTAGCGACCGGCCAGCCGGCAGAATCACGTAGGTACCGGAGTTTCACGAAGGCAACCACAATGACCGGCACCCAAATCAACCAGGGCTTCACCAGAGGAGAGGCAACAGGTGGCAACCACCGCACTCCAGCACGAGCAGCGTGAACGAGCAGCGTGAACGAGCAGCGTGAACGAGCAGCGTGAACGAGCAGCGTGAACGAGCAGCGTATGTAAATCCAGGCTCAGAGAGATTTTTTTTTTCCAAGGATTGTCATCTTTGCACAGAAACATATGCTTTGCCAGAGGTGCATCTGTGCAGCTTTACTCTAAGTGCTGTGTTAAAATGTTTTTTTGGACTGGCAGTTCAAACACACTGTTGTTGGGGATTGAATAGGTTCAAATTCTGGCTCACATCACTGTAAACTGTCAGTCCCTCCTACTTGATATTAATGTCCTGGACATTATTTTCAAACATAGGACACCAAATATACTCTAAACAGAGAGAGGAAATATCTTCCATCTGTCTATCTGTCTGTATACCTATCTTTCTATCTATCCATCCACAGTACAATGAAAACAGTTGACAAAGGTCCTTATCTACTTTGCCTCAAAATGATGCTCATGTACCTCAACGTTCTTCAAAGTGATGATATAAGCACAACCATTTGAAGCAGTTTAGATGGGAGAAATGTCCTTCAGCAGGGATGGAGATTGGCAAATGGGAAAAAATCAATATGGATGACAGTGGGCTTTAATGAATGAATAAAATACAATACAAAATATTCTTTGACGTAAATGTCGGCCTTCATGGAGGAGGGGGAGAGGAGCAGCGGACTGAGAGATGTGAGGAAGAAAGAGGAAAGAGAGGAATGGAAAGATGGAGAGAAGGTTAATGAGGAGTCTGACGCCCAGGGGTGCCCTTCTCTGGCTCCAGACACACACACACACACATACAGACACACACACACATAAACACACACACACACACACACACACACACACACACATATACATCTAAACACTGTGGTAAAACCACAGTAAAAGCTGTTAACCTATAACTCAGCTCATCAACAGGGCAACAACACAGGAAGGCTGCTTCGTTAACACACTTAAATATACTAACAGCACAGCAACAAGACAACAGGCACATTCATAAAATGGGAATACTACAAAAAACACAGCAAGGCAGTGGCAGCTCTCCCAAACACCTCTATGACAACGAAAACAATCAAATACACGTGTAAATAAAAAAATCCCAAATAAACTTCATAAATAAAGAGAAGGTTCAGTCTTTTAGCTGTTGCAATCATGTTTTAAGCCATGGTTTTGCTTAAAACATTTATTTAGCACACTGTTAGCATTGCATGCAAATAGCACACAGCCTTGTTCATTAAGAAACTCAGAGAGTGTTTAAGAGGAAGACATTCTGCAAGACTGCACCCAGTGCCGGTGTTGTGGAATAAGGGTTTGTAGTGGTTCAGACCAGACCTGTAGATGTTCAGAGTTTGATCACATCAGTTCTCAGAGACAGACATGACAGATGCAGTGCATAGATCCATCGAACATTATAATGGGAATAAATCTGACAAGTTCATTGTATTTTTTTTTAACTGATTGTCAACTAAACGAAACTAAAGTATAATCCTGTCCCATGGCCTTTCCTAAGTAACATTAGTCTACCTGAAAGGTTTTTGTCGAGCATCTCACTGTAGTACTAATATTAGAGAAGGAGCTGCATTGTCATACTTGTAGTGCAAACTCGCGAAACTAATTTTCTCAATGGCTCTGCTTACAGTAAGCACCCAGCCTCCTGTCCCAGTACCTTTGATGGTCACTAATCTGCTCTACCTTTTTAGTCTCATCCACTTCTATCCTCCAAGTTATTCCACTAAGACTGCGCTCAGCACACTGCATTCTAAGGCAGTGTGTGAAGTGTGTGTCTGTGTGTGTGGTATGTCAAAGGGCGAAGTGTGTGTGTGTGTGTGTGTGTGTGTGTGTGTGTGTGTTTGTGTGTGTGTGTGTGTGTGTGTGTGTGTGTGTGTGTGTGTGTGTGTGTGTGTTGGTAGAGTGCATGCTCTGTAATCTTTGACCAGCTGGAATGGAGAGAGGTGTGTTTTAGTATTGTGGTTCTAAGTGATCAGTGACACACAAACACAAACACACACACACACACTTCACACACTGCCTTAGAATGCAGTGTGCTGAACGAAGTCTTAGTGGGATAACTTGCCGGATAGAAGTGGATAAGACTAAAAAGGTAGAGCAGATTAGTGGCCATCAAAGGTTCTGAGATAAGAGGCTGGGTGCTTAAGCAGAGCCATTGACAAAATTAGTTTCCTAGGTTGTACTACATCCTCATGCCTGCACACTTTGCATGAAGATGGAATGAGAGAGGGCGTGAGGGAGGGGTAGAAGAAAGAAGAAGATGGGCACATACAAAAACAGGAAACAAACAGACCCGGGAAGTAAATATAGAGCATGATGGCAGTGTAGAAATTGTAATACAAACCAAACAAACCCGTGGTTCTCGGTATTTTTGGTGCTGTGGCACATTTAGGCAAAACAACAAAATTCCAAGGCTCAAGGCACAAGGCACAAGGCACAAATAAACGTATTCCTGAATAAGAGCCAGCAAATTCAACAGACTTGGCCTAAATTCCATTAACTTGGAGGAAAACACTGGTATTAAATCCTATTCAAATGAGGGCAAAATGTTTTGTTTGATATTTATTCTAGTAAAAATCCCAAGGGACATCTGAGCATACACAATGGGCAAACCAACTGAGAATCACTAATGTAGAGAAAACAGTTCAGTTCAATTTCAATTCAGTCTGCTTCAGATAACGATCAGACAATCAACCAGAGGGGGAGAGTGTGAGAGAGAGAGAGAGAGAGAGAGAGAAATAGAGAGAGAGAAAATCGACAGAAGATAAGGGGAAAACGCAGTGGAACTATATTACTACATGTATATATCCATGACTGAAGCTGGAGTGCCCGTCATTGCTCTTTGGCATTCTGGCTAGAGTGATTTGGTGTTTCATCTCATCAAATGTGACAGGAATTTCCGCACCCGGAGCCCGCAACAATCCTGAGATCGTCTGGTGTTGGCGAGCCTCTGAAAGAGCAGCGGATTTGGACAAGAGCGTAAGAGAATGACCAAGAATTGGAAGACAGAGACACAGAGAGAGAGACTTTGTGGAGAAAGAGGAGAGCATGATAGAGAGAGTTGAAAGGATGACGAGCTTGGAAGGATGAAAGGATGAAAAGTAAGGTCCATGTAATCCTTTAGAGGGCTTACTGCTATCTTCTGCAGGCTTTTGGTCATCTACAGACGGTTCAGTACACACACACACACACACACACACACACGCACTTAAACATATACAGATTCAAGTGCATGCAAGCACATACACACACACAGGATTATCCTTATCCAGTAATAATCATATCACATCTGATGCTCTGTTCATGACTTCTGGCAAAATGCATATACTGGCCGACTGTGTGTGTGTGTGTGTGTGTGTGTGTGTGTGTGTGTGTGTGTGTGTGTGTGTGTGTGTGTGTGTGTGTGTGTGCGTGCGCGCGCGTGTGTGTGTGTGTGTGTGTGTGTGTGTGTGTGTGCGCGTGCGCGTGTCCGCTCTGAGATAAAGCAGCCTAATCCTGATGGAATGGAACATCTCCTTTCTTTCATCCTTCCACCCCTCTTTCTTTTTCACAGCATTAAAGGACAATATAACACTCCTCAAGTCCAGAGAGCAGAGAGAGGGGAAGGGAGGAGATAGAAAAAAAAAACTGGGAAGAGATAAAGGGTAAAAAAGATGAAGAGATTAAGAAAAGAGGGGAAAGGAGATTGAGCACAGAAAGAATGTCACTTCCAGGTTATATCATGTCTCTCTTTTTATTCTCTGTTTTCATCTCTGTCCATCTGTCTCCTCTCTCTCTCTCTCTCTGTTTCTCTATACGTCTCTCTGTCTCTCTCGCTCTCTCTCTCCCTCTCTTTCTCCCTATAGAAAGTCATGATAACATGTGTATCCAGTTACTGTGTAGATTTTACAACTGGAGAGAAACAGCCAAACGTTAAATGAAAGGCAGAGTAAACCCAGAAACTTCCATAAAATGCAGACACACACACACACACACACACACACACAGGCGCAAGCACACATAGGCAGACAAGCATGCAAACGCACACACACACGTATAGATGTTGAGACATGTGCACACACAACGATGCACATGCACATACACCCAGACACACATATTAAGCACCCACTAAACGTATACAGAGGCGTATACAAGCACCCAGGCTACTGATGTGTTAGCAGAGCAAGGCAAATGCCGCAAACAGGAAATTCTGCAGGATTTCCCACAGATCCCCTCTCTGTTATGTGGTGGATAGCTGGTAACTCAGGCTGGACCTCAAACGTAAGTAGACAGAGAGACGTTGTTTTGTTAGAGGTGTACAGGATCTGGACTAGACATGAGCCTCGAGTTCGCGCTTTTTCAGCCTGGGACTGAAAATTTATGAAATGCAGCATCACCTTGGAGCCACGGCTCGTTAAGACGTACCGCTGTTCTTGAAGTGTGGCGACCCACCGGAAACAAGCCCAAGGTTCCTAACTTTTAGAAACACTGGACTATACACAGAAACTCGGGTAAGGAGAGTTATGACATAACAATCACTGTCAGGTCTCAGTAGTTCCTCATGTTTCCTGATAAAATGTTCAAGCTTCCCCGGTTCAGAGCCATATATCTACAAAGAGTTTCAGAGAGCCACTGGAAATTAGTAAAGCCCTAAATTTTCTTGATATTTCCTGACAGAAAGTTCAATAAGTCAGTGTTAGCATGCAACAATTACAATTTCAGCCAGTAGGCAGAGTTTTATTGACAAGCACTTGGCAACAAAGTTTGATCCCCAGATGTACAAACTGAATCACTGGAGGTTTAAGAAAGTTGCATAGCGCTCAATGAATTAAGTTTGGTTAGATATACTGTATGGCTTTGGTTTGACAGTTTGACTCCTGGTGCCGTCTCCCCTTCAGTCATAGAGTTTCTGTAAATTTCCACCCATCAATCCTTCTCTTCAAATGTCCTTCTGCAAGGGTGGAAGGAGGGACATCAATCATGTAAATAGACGGCAAGTCATGTAAATGGGGAAAAGTCACTTTTTCAGAGATGTAGAGGAATCAAGCCACATATATCTAGAATACTCTTATAAAAACTCTTAATTGCCTGCCCCCATTTTCACAACAAATGATCTTGAAGAGAAGGATCACAACACTTTTCATCTGATTTCCACCAACGATACACTCTGAGAAGATGAAAGACTGCAATAATATAATAATGTTAACAATATATACATTTGTTGAGTTTATCCAAAGTACCTTACTGTACAGTATGGTGAGTACGCACATATTCAGTATGGGTGGCCAGTGGGAACCCTAACCCTAACCTGAACCCTAACCCTCACGATGTTTGTGCCAAAACTAAGATTTTACCAAAAGAGATTCATTCAACCTAATAGACTTGAGTAATCTTCGACAGATTTTGCTCTTGGTTTTATGAGATCATCAAAGCTCAACATCCGCTGAGTCACTGTCTTCTGCCCCTCTGATAAAGTGCACGCTTCCCTCCAATCTATTTGCGAAGACTGACCTTTGAGAAAGCAGTGGAAAACTCCCTGTGGCGAGAGCCTGTTTGGATCTAACTAATGCCTCTGAATCTGGTAGGAATGTCCACTCTGAGAAACAGAGTTGGGATCGGACCATTGAAAGCTAATTACTTTTCAATTCAATGACTTTTAGTGCAGGTTTGGGAGGGATACTTTCAAAATGTAATTCGGAACAGATGACTGATTACTTGTTTCAGATTAATTTGAGATAATCCATTTCTGTAAGGGAATCTAATTGTTTTCAGTTACCTTTGGATTACTTTCCTTCTTTAATACAAAAAAAATGTTGGTTTCACAAAACATTGTAACTCAGCTCTCGTTGAAACTATGACAACCGACTGTAAATTTGGTTAGCTATTTTGGAGAGCAAACAGAGAGAAAAAGAGAGCTGGGAAAAGGAAAGGGAATATGTAAACATAAATAAACACAAACTATTTCACATTGATTGAATAAACGTTAAATAAACATGAAACATTCATAAATGTTCATAAGTGTCTCTGGGTGGACAGCAGAGCATTCCAGGGTGCAGAGTGAGTCTAAGCTACTTTCCAAATGCTCTCTGAAACAGACCAGCGGACCATCAATCCTGCTGAAACTGACACACACACACACACACACACACATGCACACACACACACACACACACACACACACACACAAACGCACACGCACAAATGTCCCAGGATGGTAAAGTCATTGAAAATGTAAGGGCCTCTCTCTATCTAAGTCCATGTTGCTATGACTACCGCCAAGGAGAGAATGTGTGAAATAATCGGCTGTAGCTGCGGTTATGTAACGATCATCAGTAGCTCCACCTGTCCAGATTTCAGCTCACTGGCCAGCTTCCACTTGCCACCATGAAAGGATCAACCGATAAAATCAGCATTTCCACTCTGTCTGGATCTGTGCAAAGTAAAGACGTGACACAGATCTGATAATCTCACGGCTTTCTAAACTGGAAGAAGCCACTTTTTACCGGTTTAGACAGCCAAGAAAAGATCAAATCTGGCTGCAAAAGGAAAGGCTTTAACATCAGAGGTGCTCTTCCAGTTTAAAGGCTCTGATAATTGTAGCGGCTCCGCAGACTGGTGCAGTCAGCAGTTGCTCTCCACTTTGTCATAGAGGAGGAAAGGCCTCAGATCTGAGGCCTTTTGCTCGGGCCAGAGGAGAACAAAGAGGGAGAGAGAAAGAGTGAGCAATGAACAAAGAGGCAATTGATAATGAGCAGAGGCAAATCAATAGAGAAAGAATCAAAAAGAGTCAAAAGGAAAGCACAAAAAGAGGTGAAGATGGAGTAGGAGGAGAGGAAAATTAGTAACAATAGAGTGATAGTTTGCATCACAGATCATAGCCCATTTCCCAGAAGCATCCTAATCCAAAAGTTTCATTTCAATGTGGTTTCTGAGATCTGATTCTAAAGATTTGATGAGAACGCATCGCTGTGTGTCCACATTTGGCCTGAAAATGGCTGCTGTGCCTCTTCTGTGGCTACATTTGTTTAAATCTGTGTCTCCATTACTGCATTACTATGAAAGCATTCTGCATCTTGTGACAAATCCACACCCCTCACTTTCACAACTTTTTCAGTCAGCAGGCTCTGCTCTTGTTCAGTATGAATGAGTCCAGTGTTCGGCTGTTTGTCTGTGGCTGCTGGTAGTAATCTAGAGCTTCACACAGGTCCTAATAACACTGATCACTGATCCCCAGGTACCCATAGACCATTCCCTGGCCTGGAAACACACACACACACACACACACACACACACACACACACACAATCTCTTTCTCATTCAAGCACATTCACTTGCAGAACAGCACACACAAACACTGCAAAAATAATGTACAACAAATAAAATGGTACAGCAAATAAACAATACAAAGATGCAAGTATACACTCCAACCCACTGACACCCCCCCCCCCCCCCCCCCCCCCCCCCCACACACACACACACACACACACACACACACAGAGCTTTACAGGTATTAAGCATCCCCTCTGGCCTCTGTGTGGATTGGCCATGTCTCCTGACCACCTACAGAATAATAATTACTGACACACGGAAACACTTTCAGGCTAAAGAGAGCCAAGTACTGCCGGTCAATATCCATGAACACATACACACACACACACACACACACACATATACACCAATACACACACAAGCACAGCCCTCCTGGCTATAGCTTAAGCCTGTCTAAGCCTGCTTTGGCTTTATTTGGTTTGCTTTGGTTTTAGTTTGGTTTGCTTTGGTTTGCTTTGGTCTTGTCTTGTCTACCAACAACAAGCCCAGTCCAGAGAAAAATCGTAACCTCTTCAACCTGATCACTTGAAAAAAGAACCATGAAAAATGGCTGTTGATCACAGTTGTTGCCCACCAACTACTTTCCCTCGAACCTCTGCACACATAGACGCCCTTTTGTGCTGGCTCCTGAGTAAATGTTATGAGACGATTGGACACACCATCTGCCTCTGTGTCCAGCTCCTCGTTGGATGTTTATTTTGAATACAGAAATTTGATGAAATTGTATGTCTCACATTGTCATCCAATGGAAACAATGCTGACTATTAGAAGATGAATCAAGATGCCTGTTTTTGGAGAGGAACATTCGCCACACCCTGTGCCGTGTGTGTGTGTGAATACAGACATAGCGCAGTATTGTGTGAATGTTGGGATCCAAGTTGGTTCTGGAGTGAAGCCTGGGCTGCAGGGCAAGGCACAGCCAAGTATCCAGTTCACATTAACACCAGGGCCTGGTCCAACACACATACATGCACGTGCACACACACACATACACACACAAACGCATGCCAATTCCAGATTTAATAAACACTTAAATTCTCTCTCTCTGCCTCTTTATCTGCCTCTAAGGAAGTTAAAGATTTCATGAAATTGCAATGTAATAGATGTGTGGAATTAATTTGAAAAGAAAAGAAAAAAAATCTTATGATGGACTACTGTTTAAAGCCAACATCTGATCCAATGCACACTTCCCTGCCACACCAAATCCGGGGCCAGAGAAAATGGGCTAATTTATTTTTAATTACCAGTAATGCTCTGCACAGGATTTGGGTGAATTATGATACCACATTGCTTGAATGGAAAGTTGAATCAGTGGATCTTTTAGTCTTTCTGGAAGTGATGGACATGACCTGTAGTGCATGTCAACATACACAGTCACACATATACAGTACATGTGCACACACACTCTGCATAGAAAGCAGGAGAGACAAAGGGTCAGTCAGGCAGACGGGCAAACAGACAAAGTCGACAGATTGACAAACAGAAGGTCAGAGCGTCAGACAGGTGATCAGTCAGATAGACAGGCAGACTGATGGCAAGTCAGACAGACAGACTAATAGAGTTCACATCCATGGCCTGCCTTTCCTTTGGTGTCACTTTTCACCCCTAACACCTGACCTTTGACTTGAAGGCAGCCAATCACTGACACAGAGGAAGTACAACACCACCTGAGGAAGTGCCCAGGTCAAGAGATGGTACATGTTTCACAAAGAGAGAGGACAGCAGCTATAAGCCTTGGGTGATCCTGTGATCCTAATTACAGTTCAGAAGTGTGAAGGTAGAGTCACTTTTGAATATCTATTACTTTTTTGTATCTTTTATTGATAATCATGATTTGATCATGGATATGATCATGGTTTGAGTCTGAACCATTTGCTTGTTTGGTGCATCACCAATAATTTTTATACTTTTTTAATAAACTTTTGCTGTATAGCACTTTTTTAAAGCAGAGTTTACAAAACACTTTAACAATGATGAAGTACTGTATATTAAAACCAGCGAAAGCAGAAGACAATGTAGACAAGGTAAAAAACAATATAATAGTGAAAATAATAGGGGAAAAGAAATCACATAAAAGAAAGTCTACAAAAAATAAGTGATTTAAAAGATGATACTGATTCTGCTAGTCTAATTTCCTCAGGTCACTTTTTCATCGTAAGCCTGGACTTGAGAACAGCAAAAAGGGCCCTGATGTGGAACTGAGGCTCCACATTGGCAAACAGGGGGCTCAGTATGGTCCACCAACTTTTCACAATAACAAAAAACACCCAGCAGACCCAGCAGAACATGCAGAACATGTTTACCCCCCAAGTGGCTTTAAGAATCTGGCTGCAGTTCCAGTGTGAGGCTAGATGGGGTGTTTGGCTGGAGGGAATAGAGAAGGAAGACATTAGTTGCTTCAGAAAACTACTGACACAATAAGTATGCTAAATACAACAGTATGTATAGTGTGCTAACCACATTACATGTATATACAATGATCAAAACCTTGTGTTCCCAAATGCCAAAGAAACTAATTCAAAATCTTTTGTATTTTGTAATTACTGTGTAATTCTGAAACCGCACAGTCGACAATATCTATTCAATTTCAATCATAGGTTCTCTCAGTTCTTTCACAACTGAACAGTGGAGGGAAGCAGCAGATTTTCATCCATCAGCAGTGAGAGGCAGCCCTGTAATGTAAATCAGTGTGGCTAAGTCATTCTCCATGTAGAGAATAGTTGATGTGTGATAGACCTGGCCAAGGTCACAGAGTATGACTTTGGCCAACATTGCATAGCACGTCACGATGATACTGTACCTAAAGTCAGGAGTCATAGAGTTGCAGCCGAGATAAACATGCAACTACAGAGTAGATTTTGCATGGATAATCCCATAGAATGAGTAAAACAAAGTGGGGAGAATGTAGGCATGAGACCAACAAGACTGTTTGACATTTAAAAAAGCTGCAAAAGTTAACTGACAGATTTCAAAATTGTTATGTGAGACATATGATGCTTGATCTTTGGTATTAATATGAAATCATTAATCTCTTTTATAATCCAAAGCTTTGGCACTGAGTGCAGCTTATAGAGGAGGAGGAGGAATAGAGGCCTGTCTACAGAAGTACATGAGATATCCTATCTATCTATTCTAATTCTATGCCAAGCTTCTTCTTTCGGCAAGGCAGGTGTGTGCATGTGTGTTTCTTGGCCATACAATTCCATTTCCGCAGGGAGTCGTCTTTTTTTTTTTTTTTTTTTTTATCTCTGAGAGGTAAAATATTGCTGCTACATTATTCTAGACAGACCCGATGCCAAGCTGGGTTGAAAGTCTGCAACTCTGAAGATGAAACTCAGAGGAAGATGAAAAGATGAATATCGTAAACAGGCCGTTGATTCCTGTAAGAGACAGACCTTCCCTGCAGAGAGTGCTGTTTGACTAAGTGTTTCTCCAGCCGGCAGACACTGGACCATGCAGCCACAGGTCTGACTGCACAGTTACATACAACAGGAGACAACTGTTTCTGTCTGAGTAGTAAAATACCAGAGTTACATGATGCTCTCTGGCTGAAGGCAGGGCTACATTCTCAGACTCATGGCTATTCCATCCGCTCAGTGCTTGCACACACACACACACACACACACACACACACACACACACACACACACATCTCTCCCGCTCTCTCTATAGTCCGTGAAGTACTTGTAAGCAAAGAAAGCAAAGACAAACAGACAAACAACTTGCATGCACACAGACTCATATGCACACACACATTTGGTACACATGCTGATGCAAAAAGACATATGCATGCGGGCACATGCACACAAGCTGCACACACACACATAGTGAAGGATTTATTGGGAACAGAGGTAGTAGTTTGTAGTTTGAGAGGCGCTTTGAGAGGCGCTAATGTCAGAGTTAAGCGAAACCTAAAACACAGCCTCCAGTCAAAAACGCCCCCGGACTGACTGTAACACACACGCACACACACACACACATACACTTAGACACACACTTAGGAACACACTTACTCATGTACACACACCTGTTTGGCGCCCATGGCCATGTCTCTGCTGGCCTGGACACACCTGTACTGTATCTGTCTGCTCAGGAAGAAGTTCAAGTGAGAAGCCATCAGGTTTGGCACCATGTGTCTGTGTCTGTGTGTGTGTGTGTGTGTGTGTGTGAGAGAGAGAGAGAGAGAGAGAGAGAGAGAGAGAGAGAGAAGAAAAGAGGGAGGGTAAAACACAAAGACACACAAAGACAGAGTAAGGAACGGAGAAAATGAGACAGAGACAAAAACGGCGAGCGGGGAGAGTGTGTGAAATGAATGTGAATTTGTGAATTTGTAAAACACTTTGCCATGAGGAAATGACCTCTGCTGTGCCAGGACAAAAGAATCTGCCAGTAAACAGACCAGTAGACTAGCTGTTGCTCAGCCAGACAGCAGATTTTGAACTCCAGCAGATCTTTTGTCCAAGAGAACTCAAGAGTTCGACAAAAAGTGCTATAAGCTCTGTTTGATATTCTAGGACAGACAGACAGGCAGGCAGACACAGAGGCAGGCGGATAGATTGACCGACATTCCTTCCCAGCGAACCTGAACTGTGACAGACGCACACTCAAAGCTGAAAATATTGGTTTTGTGAAAGTGTCTGGTTAAAGAGAAATGAAGGGGAGAAGTGAGAGCGAGGGAGAAAGCAAGCAATAAATCAGGCAAGAAATAAAGAAAAAGTAGGAAAGAAATAGTCACAGGGAGCGAGGAAGGGAGTAAGATGGGAGATGAAGAGTTGTTGTTCTCCTTGTGTCCTGGGTGAGAGGTGGAGGAGGAAGAGGGGGAGGAAGAGGGGGAGGAGGGGAGAGGAGGAGACTGAGGGCGTCTGAACATCAAAGAGGAAGAGAATATGGGTTTGACCCCTGGAGGAGAGGCCACCAGGTTGTGACCCATGACATCTGTAAAGATACAGTTACTCTGAAACATCTTTAATACACACACGCACACGCACACGCACACGCACACACACACACATACAGACAAAATGGAACGAACAGTGAGAGTCATTATCTGCCATTTTCTGTTTCTTTCTCTTTGTTCTTTCTCTTCTTTGTAGCTCGCTCTGTCTCTGTATCTGTCTCTCGCCTATTTTCTCTCTCTCTCTCTCTCTCACTCTCAAACACATATACAGTACATACACAGCCCAAAAATAAAACCAAAGCTTGTCTCTGCTTTGTCTTTTCGACTGTGTCTCTCTGTCACCCTCAAACACGCACATATAAGTTCACAGATGAGCGTGTGTGTGGGTGTGTTGGAATTTACATTGCACAGGAATCCAATATTACAGAGGTGCAACATGACTTAAGGGTATTTAAAGCTGCACAAGGCGAGATTTGTATGTAAAAATACACTTGTCTCATCTGCCAAAATCACGAAGCGGGGCTGCAATGGAGAAGAGTGTCACATTCTCCCTAATTGAGACACCGCAGATAGGAAAACTTCTCGGCGCACGGGGAAATAACAAATCAAAACTTTCACAGCAGTGAAAAATTGCTTTGTCTAGAGAAAGCCGGACTCAACCCAATGCTGGCTGAACCTGCTGCAAAAAGATTTTCTTCGCCCTCCTCCACTCCTTCCAGCCACAAAGAAGAAGACAGTCAGGTCTGGGGAGTGTGCAGTTTAATGACTTCTAGGTATTGAAGCCCTCAAAACTCAAACAGTGGCCTCTCGCTGCAATTTGGGACTGGCAACATGCAGCTTTAACGACACAGAAAATACTGTCTGTCTGAGGCTGAACAGAATTTTGCTTGTTTTTCAGCCATTTTGTGGTTAGGCCTGTAATCTATTAAGCCTCTGACAGCAAGTGTGTGAACATCGTGCAGAGCTGCCAAAGATCAGGACCATCAGCTTACAGATACACCCAAAACCTCTGATGCATGCAGCGAAGGGCCGATATTGAGAGAGCTTGTACTGTATCAAGGTCAAATGGCCATCCTGTTTCAAGGATAAGCACCTCTCTCTTATCTTCATTGACAAAAACGAATCCTGAGTGCAAAGAATATTGAGAGAACAAGCACACACACACACATGCAAACACACACACACGTGTAGAAATCCTGGTCGTTATCTATCCCTCCCAGCTGTGAGACTACTAACCTGAGTTACATCACAGCCCGGAGAGACACCTGGGTGTACTTTATGTAACGCACACACACACACACACACACACACACACACACACACAGGCAGATATGCACAGAAACAGAAGGACAAACATGCACACATCTAAGCGCACAGACCCACAGCTACACACACATACACAAAAATGTAGATGCACGTGCACAGGTCTGGAGCAGGCTAGATAAAAAAAAAATAGAGTACATGAGTCTCAGTGGACTGTAGCTGTGCATCTGTCGAGTGAATCAGCGCACAGACAGTACAGTACCTGGCTAGCAAAGTGATTCTGTTTGTCTCATCTGTCTCTAACACGACCAGATGTATAAGCAGAGCCATCTGTCTGCAAGAGTTCTGTCACTGAAATCACTGCGGCCAGAATATTCCCAATACACTGGTTAATAGGCTAATGCTGTCAGGTGACAAACACAGTTCCAGCCAGTAATAGTACTGTAATAGTAAGGAGAGTTAAGGCCAATACTGCTTAGCAACACAGGTTACTTACAGGAGGTAAGAGTGAATCAGTGGAGGAAGAGATTAGTTTTGTCCACATAAGGGTCTTGCTATTACATAAAGACAGAAGTCCAACTTTTTGCTGAGTGCAAGGCAACAACAACTGTAATATTTCTCTGTTCCCAAGAGAAATTGCTTGCAAAATTTCAGCTGTCAAAAGGTGCAAGAAATGATGTGGTAACCAGCTGAGTGAGAGTTCTGGGTTACAATGTGCCAACTTAGTTCATTGTGGCTGCTGTGCTATTACAGGGCAAATACATAATGGGTACCAATGGAACATCTAATAGGCTACTAATACTAATGACACCGATTGAGAATCATTGGGTGTGATGGTGTGTGCTAGGTATAAGCCCTAGTTAATGTATCCAGAAATCTGTACTGGTTTATGTACAGTGCCATGTACAGAATTATGTACAATTCATTTATATAAATTTAGCTCCAAGCCAAGCAGGGCAGCTGTCTACTGTAATCCAGAGCATAGGAACAGAACAAAACAAAACAATAGTCCAGAGCCGAGCTTAGAGGCAGTGCAGGCTCCCAGGCTTTAGCAACCTCCTGGAGGCTGGAGGCTGGAGGCTGGAGGCTGGGACCGCTGCGTGGGACAGTGTGGGACATTGTGCAGTGGGACAGCAGTTGGCACAAATGAATGATTAACCATGTAGACCTGGATTTGATGATTTGGGTTCTAGTTTGTAAAAAAAAAAACATATGCATATAGAGAGCACTGATAGCAACTATACTATTGAGGGACAAATACATAATGGATACCAATGGAACATCTAATACATTGCAGTCTATACTATGTATGTGTCAAGTCAAGTAAATATTATTAGCCCTTCATCACAAAGCCTGTCTCAAAAGACACAAGGAAACAAAACAAAGTATAAGACACAGAATAGCATGTTGAAAAGACACAACAAGTCTGCCTAACCAAGCCAAGCCTAACCAGCACCACTGACCTTAGACCTTCAAGCAGAAACTCCCCAGAAAAACCTTATGAGGGGAAAAAGAAATGGAAGAAGCCTTGGGGCGAGAGGATCCCCACCAGGACGGCTGAGCATGTAATAAGTGCCGGGACAAAACAATGAAATGGGCAACAACATGGACAATGACAATCAGATGTGTTCTGGATAGGTTTAAGCCTAGTAATTCAACTCATTTTAATGTAGCAAACAGACTGAAATATTAATAAATGAGACCCAGTGGGAATACTGAGATGCATTTTTTTTTTTACAAACGTAAGCAGCCAAATAAAACATACAGCACAGTGGGCCACAGTGTGACACAGAACGACACATTGCAATACTAATTAGACTGGTTTCTATGTTATTTTTGAGGCACACTGTGGCATGATACAGCAGAATGAAAGTGTTGTGAGTAAAGCTAAATAGAAATGGTTTTAGTTGTCTGGCAGCAGAGGCTAAAGCAGAGTGGTTGCTGGGTGTGAGATGATTGGATTTTATCTTCACAGAATCACAGACAGTTCACACCCTGGTAATAGGCCTACTCTTTGTGTGTGCGTGTGTGTGTGTGTGTGTGTGTGTGTGTGTGTGTGTGTTTAGTCAGAATATTTGCCGTGAGGAGAGTAAATGCTGGAAAGCCCAACTTCCTTCCTGTCTGAACGATAGCACAGGCCAACAATAACACATACACATACACACACACACTCACATGCACAAACACACACACACATACACACTCTCTCTCTCTTTCTCTCACTCTCTTTCTCTGTCTCTCTCTCTACTTGAGAACAGTACACACAGAACAGACAGGGACGGTCTATGTGAACGGTACACACACACACACAAACACACGCACACACACACACACACACCATCTAGTCACCGCAGCAGGGCAGCATGGGAATGGTACACACACTCTGCTCTGCCAGGATCCATCCCTCTCTGGGAAAAGAAGGAGACACTGTAGGAAAAGTTCTTTACATCCCTTCAACATGACGAGTCTGTGAACATGATATATGGGCAACATTTTGTGGCAACATGGAAGAACAATGTTGCCAGTTGTAACCAACATTATGATTATATATAAATACACTGACTGAACTTGTTATTATGTATACTGTATTGTTATAGTGCTTTCATTGCCTCTGGTTGTCTTCTTTGCTTATGCTTTTCACTTCTATAATCCTCATATTTCTACCAGCAGATATTTCACAAGAAAAGTGTAGCAGGTATTATTCTGCAAAATTGTATCTATATGTTCCAGTGGAGGCTGGTGGCACAAAAAGCTGTTTACCATATTGCATGGTAAACAGATATGGCCCCAGATGCATGGCTTGAGTCTACTGCGCTTAAGACTAAACAACCTACTTTTTAAGGGAAACGCTCAAAGAATTGTGGGAGAATCATCCTCCCATTCCTCTATGGGCCGGCCTCCCCTGTGTTCCCAGCATATGCCCGTAATTATCACGCTCAAAAATACATAAAAACATCAGATTAGGGTTTTAAAA
>NW_027279834.1:137500-162500 GCF_046629955.1 Centroberyx affinis | reverse complement strand
AAAGGATGCCTATAGTCAATGTTCCTCATACCAAGTGGATAAAACATCCCACTCATGTTTCGTAACCCCCAATTCTGTCTTTTCATTACAACACCGTCTCCTCTTTCCATTCATTCATCATTCATTCTCCCTCTAGCTCATCCTCCAATCTTCCCTCCTCCACTAAGTGACATGTCGGCTTTAAGTAGGTGCAGACTGGCAAGTAGCCACAATGATTGTTGCCTCAGGTCTATGAGGTGGAAGGAATGAAGTGAGGACAGGGATAGTGTCACTGACCATCTTTGTGGTGATTCCCCATGGTGACCATTTTGAATTTACATCACACTCAGGGTGGGAAACTACCTGGAAGATTGCCATATAAAACTAGCATCACTTCAACACAAAGGTGAAGAATTCAGATAGACTTAACAGTTATAAATTAGCTAGCAACAACGACTGCTAGCAACAACTACAATGACTGCTTGAATTTATGGAAGTTACCCAACTAGTTAGTTAGTTACTAGCTATGGTTGATTCCAGTAGGCCTAGATATGGGCCAAATATATTTTGCTGTAGGCCTGCTGGAGTGTGACAGAAGTTCAAAATGCCCACAGTAGGAGTAAAGTCCATTGTTACATCCCTAAGATGTAACAATGTTTGTGTGTTTACATGTCTGTCATCTACTGAAATACCTTTGCAACCATTCAAGACAGAGCTATGAATTAAAACCAGAATGACCAGTAAGGTTGTGGGATAAAAATGGCTCTGCACATGAATCTTAATGAAGTAAAGAGCAATATGTCACACTCCATGCAAGCTGTGGCCACCAAAATGGCAAGTTTTAGATGGCAAAGTTACAGTGATTTTGCTAAACAATTCTGTAGGCTACTATTTACACTCTCCTCTCACTGCCCTTTTTGAGCATGTTGGCATAAAAAAAACAAAAAAAAAACACCTGGTCATGACTTGAACTCATCCTTTCAAATATGTGTTGCCTTCCACAAATTAAATAAACTGCAGTCATATCTTGTTAATGAGATTAGAGCAGAGACACAATGTAGGAGACATCAATCTGCTTTGGAACTCAGCCATGAATTTGGACACTGGTCCACATCTCACAGGGTCTCCTTGGCCAGCTGGCAGGGGCTGCTGGTTCATGATTCAATGTCTCCCTGCTTTTGCTGCAGTAGTGATTTTAGTTCTTGTCCAATAGCCTATATATAAAGTGTCATTTATTCAAAGCTGAAAGTAACCCATAGAATTTTCTGAACATGGGTTTTGTCGAATTTAAACATCATTGTTAATTCTCTAACATACCAGACTATTGGAAAGGATTCAGGAGATTTTTTAGCAAATAAAGGCCAACTACTGCCAAATTGGACCAAATGAAGGCAGATAATAGATCATTGCTGGTGCTGTTAGTATTAGAGTGTACTGTCCCAGCTAATTTCACACAGATACATTGATTAGCAAATCCTACACATAGTAAAACCTCCTTTATGTCCTACAAAAGGAGGGTGCAGTCAACCCCCTCCTTCCCCTCCAAATTTCTAGAAAAGAGAACAGTAACCACAAATACCACAAATACTCAGGATTAAGACATACAAGACATTTAAAATGCTCATAAATTGTAAAATACTGATATTTTTATTTTTCAAAAATGCAGCAGAAATGTTTTATGCTTGACACAATCCAGCCATCCGCTGAGTCAATAAACCCATATGAAAATAATAATCAATAATCAATCAAACATCCGCTAAAGTTTTTTTTTTTTTAATATCATTTTGTAAAAGTTCATTGCTTGCCATCCACAATTTTTCAGCTTTCTTTTTCATGTATTCGGTTGACAAACAATCAACTGAAATATCTCATGAAGAAGTTACTTAGGATGAGAAGAGGTTAAATAGGCCTCACTGACCGCTGGACGGCGGGACAGACAAGGCTAGAAGAAGGCTAGGTGGGGTAGGATGGGACACGGGTTAGGGTGAGGCAAAGGAGCCGGAAAAAGAGGGTAAAACAGGATACGGGATAGGTACAATAACAGGATTAGGGCGCTTGGATTTTGGTTACGTTGAGTTATTGGTTAGGATCAAGGTAAAGGAGTTAGTGGTCGGTAGGTTGGTTAGCGTAGGCTAGGTTCTTGGCTTTATGGTGACAATCAGGGTTAAGAAGAAGCCAAAATAGACAGAGTTTGGCCATTGTAATTTTGGACGCCATGTTAGCACCACAACCCTCCCACATGGCTTTGGCGGTATCAGTCGCTTTCGAGAATGCTATGAATCTCGTTATGGTGATATTGTGGAGGGCGCTGTTTTACGGATTTTAAGCCGACGATTCCTAGTTTCGGAGACAGGAGCAGCGACACGGTGTTGCGTGTGTCGTACAACTTGGCCCAAGTCTGTCTGTCGAAGCCTCACAGGAGAGAGACAAGGTTTCTGTCAGCATTAGGTAGTTCAGGCAGGGGCTCTCCTAGGAATACCGGGGCCCCTGGTAAGATGTAACCCTTGGGCGCTTAAAGATCAGAGGAGTACAAGTACGCACTCCTGACTTTTTGGGGGGGGGCCCTGCAGCTATAGGGACCCACTGAATCATTACCACCTCTAACCCTACTTGCGGAGATGCTAGATTAATGTTTTTAGGGATCGGGGGGTAAGGCGTTTTTAATTCAGGTATAGGGAGAAGAAAACAGTTGAAGGGAGGGGATTAGGTGTAAAGGGTTAAGGGTCATGGTTTTGGCTGGTGTTCAATCATCAAACCAATATTGCATTATCTACACAGTACTAGCTCTTCATCCAATGGTCAAACGAACAGACAGGATGGTGTGGAAAATGTCCTATACTTCAACTACGGAATCTAAACAAGTACCTAGATGCTTACATAGTTCAGAATTATAGAAATGACTGTGCATAGGGAATATAGCCTTTAAATAAAGGTACTGTGTACATACTACAGTGGGTGAGATAGAAAGACTACCAGCCTTGCTTCAGGACATCTATACATTAATACAGTAATATCTGAAATGAAAGCAATAATGTGGTTAAATAAGTCATGTTTTAATGCAAGAGCAGTAAATGCTATAAATCATAATATATCATCTTTATCTTTCCATTCTATTTACAAGAGTTGAACACATAGCTGGTTAAAGTGATTCTTCAGTAAGTCTGGCAACCGCTTCAGAGGCCCTTTCTTCTTCTGAATCGGATTTCTCTCCCTTGGCTGTCTCTCTCTTTTCCTGTTTTCCGTATCACTCTATCTCACTTCTTCTTCCTCGCTCTCACAGCTGTTAAATCCCTCTCAATAAAATCTTAATCTCTTTCCCACCGTCTGACTAACTTTTCCTCTCGCACATGCTGTTTTTTTAATCCCCACTTCCCCTCTTTCTCTGTTTTTATATCCATCGCTCTCTAAAATTTATTTTCTCCTCAGCTTAGTTTGATCCTTGGCAGATAGGGCCTTTGATCTTTTAATGGAAAAAATGCTACATTCACATTTCACAGGTTGTTCAAGTTGACATCAGCAGTCTGTGTGTGGTACTTCTCTGCTCCGTTCTGCATCTGCGTCTGCTCTGCTCAGTCCCGGCTCCCGCTTTATTCTGCAGTCCAGGTAGGAGATGTAAACTGACCCATAACTGACCCTTTTCCCACGCCAGTCCTCCCCGTCAGACGTAGAAAAAGCAGAAAGATTTAAATTCCAAAGCACTTTACGAGATGTTTGATGGCTGCCTTGGCATGTCTTGCTCCAACTGGCGAGTGAACAGATGCATAGAACTGCAACTCCCAGGATCCTCTCCGTTTTCAGTTCCCCAACATGCAACACACAGCTGTCCGTCTTTCCATCCTGTTACTGATAATGTCCTTCTGTCTGTCCATCTGTAACAATCCTGCAGGGTAATTAGTAGAGGTATTTAAGTCTTTTGTTGTGTGTGTGTGTGTGTGTTTGTGTGTGTGTGAGTTTAGTATGAGCATGTGTGGCGACCGTGTCTCTGCATGTGTGAGTATCTTGCTGCGGTTATACACGCGTGGTGGAGTGTGTGTGCGCGGCGATGTGTGTGTGTGGCAGGTGTGTATTACTATACGGGCTGTGGTGCGTGTATCCCTGGTGAGGGTGGCCCAGCCTCATCCCCACCACCGATCCGGGCGTCATGGGGGTCATGGGCGTCGCGGGGGTGACGGGGTGCGACCCGGGGGTCACGGGTAGTGATCCCGGGGTCAGGGAGGTCATGAGGGGCACATCGTCGGGCGAGCGGCGCAGGGTGAGGGTGTAGTCGGGCGGGCAGGTGAGGCGCACGGTGTCCAGCGTGCTGTAGATGTCCTGGGTATCCAGGCCGTCCAGCGCGTCCAGCGTGTCCAGAGTGTGATGGTGGTGAGTGTTGTTCCTCTCGTCTGCTGAGGCCGCATCACACTCCAGCTGCTTTACCTTCAACGGTCGGAAAGGTGGATGAATAGATGGGTGAAAGGATGATAGAGAGAGAAAGAGATGGAGAGATAGAGAGAGAGGAGATGGAAAATTAGGTTCATCACTATTTACCAACCGCACCTTAGGTCACAACAAAAATCTCATGTGATGAAGACCATTTTGTTTTTTAAAATATCTTGTTTTTTTCTAACTCTTTTTATTGTGGTTTTTGGTACAAAACGACACCATCTCCATAAGTTTCCTCAAATACAAAAACAAATATAGAGTTATACATATATATATGCGTGCGTGTGCATGTGCGTGTGTGTGTGTGTGTGTGTGTAGACATATAAATATATATATATATATACATATATGTATATATGTATGTATGCATGTATATATACATACATACATACATACACACATATATATATACATATAAAATATTGGAATAGTGTATGAATATCTCCAAGTACTCAGAAATAAAACAAAAACATCATAAAACCCACGCTTTTACATTTAGCGCTAAATTATCTTTATTGGTTTTCAGAGTTATTTCTCATAAAAAACTATAAGAACAATCAAAATCATACATGCATTCATACATAACGACTATTTTAACGACCACTGTGTACACTCAGCCTGTGTTCAAGGTGTCTTTTTACTCGTCAGTATAATGAACAGCAGCTCCATGCATCACAACAACCTACGTGAGAGACAAAGAAATGCTCGAATTTTGCTTGTCACCCCGGAACTAATTTCTAAGAGTACCACGCATTGGAATGGGTATTAAGTCTAAGCCATAGCGCACCCACACACACATACAAATCAAAACACATACACACATTCACACACACAAACACACATACACATTCTCACACAATCACCGATAACGCCTGTTGATAACAAGTTGATCATGAGTGCTTTGCAAGAGCTCAATCTCGCCACTTCAGCTGCTGTAGTGGCAGGGAAGGAGGTCATGCAGACTCTCACACACACAACATCAGCCGGCTTGATGTCATTTGAACTGAAGAGCCTATAATCCGCACATTTTAACTGACTAAACAGGATGGAATTCATCTGAGCAAAAAGTATTATTATTTTTCATTTAACTTGAAATTCAGTAACCGCAGTGGCTTGTGACCCAGGAGTTAATGTGCTTGAACACCTTCACGCTCATTGCACACACGCACACAGACACTCCATCTGCTTCAGCTGTGGTGAAATTTAACATAGACTACCCCCCCACCCCACCCCCCTCCCCCCACCCCACCCACCTCCACACACACACACACACACACACACACACACAAACACTTAGAAAAAACAATCACATACTCCCTCCCTCTGATTCACACTCACTTGTAATGACATCAGTCCTTCCCCCTGCAGGTGGGCGGCGACGTCCGCGGGTGTGATGTCACGTCTCGGGGGAGGAAGCGGGCGTGGCCTACGATGCTCAAGGCGCCTCTTGTCTTTCTTGTACAGCAGAGCCGCAAACGCCAGGATGTTAAGGAACAGCAGCGACGCTCCCACCGCGATCGTCACCGAGAGTTCAGTGGAGTAGTCCTCGTTAGGGACGCGAACCCCGTTTTCCCCTCCATCCTGGCCTAGCGCGGGCTCGGGGGGCTGCGGGGTGCCTCCTTGTGACCCCGGGTGACGCGTACTACTAGGAGGCCAACCTTTGGATAGGCGCTTAGTGTAAGAAAAAGGGGTGTCGTCCTGCGGAGAGGGACTATGCGTGAAGGAGGACACCGACTGCAGGAGCTCGTTGACGTGATGTAGATGGGGGACCAGCTGCAGCCAGAAGGAGATCTTGGTGGCGCGGTAGTGGTCCCTGACCCGGGGCTTGAGGCCGATGTGGAGGTACAGCTGCTCTTTAGGGGTGTACTTGGACCAGGCCACTTCCTCAAAGCGGTTGGGCTTCGTGTGGATGAACTTGGTATCTTGAGGTACCGGCTGGTTTGGGTCACTGGAAGGAGAGAGACGTGCATTGAGTGATTTGTGCACATTCACCGAGAGGATATTGGTTATGTTGATTGTTGTTTTCAAGTCACATTTTTCCTTTTTTTTTTTTGTTAACAACAGGGAGTTGTTCATTTCATTAAACAAGAAGGGATTTCATTCCTTTTAATCCCTCCTTATATTGCCCCTGGGATAAGAAACTACAGATATACAAACACACATAAATAGATCTTAACATACATAAAGATACATAGCAAATTAGGGTCACTGAAGAGAAAAACACACAAATCAGAGATATGATCAGATAAGTGAAAAGTAGATTAGCTCGTGATCAAATCACCAATAAAGCTCACTAGTACAACCTAACAACTAATGTTACTGCTATCACACACTTCATTCATGGGTCAATGAAACTTCATTTAAATGATAGAGGATTTCATTTGAAAAGCAATGATCCAAACCCTGTGTTTCTGCCACATGGTTCAAATGTTATGAAGGATTACATTTTAGCATATTCAAGCGAAATTAAGGAATTAATTACACTGTTGCCTGTAATCAAAAAGCGCTCAGTTTCATGCTACAGTGTAACTCCACAAATGCAGATATGTAGGAGCATGAAAATGAAAGTATGCACCAATATAACATGCTTTTGAGCTTTTCCACCCATATTTTAATAATACATGGGAAAATCTGAAAACCGATGAAAAAATAAAGTGCAACTCCAACATCATATTTTATCCCTATTTATATAGAACAAAAAAGTACATATGCAAAAATATGTACTTTTCAGGAAAGCATACCCCTTTTTAAGTAAATACAAAACAAATGTCCAATAGCTGACACATTACTTAGTCTACAATTAGGTTTGCTAATTCACTAAAAAATTCACTAAAAAAAATGATTACACCACATCATTGCCAGCAACTAAAGAAACTTGCCCATAGCTGAATCTCTTCTCCTACAGAGCCAGTGATGAATGCAGTCTGACAGAGAGAAAATACAGTCCAGATATATCGCTTAACACAACACAAAACTCAGCAGTGGCAACTTTGAAAGGACAAAATCCTGACTACATTTTGGCCAGTTGAAACGTTATGATTGAACTTAGATCAGATCTGCTGCCAGAGACTTCTAACAGGGCTGCTGAAGACTTGCACTATCTCTATTATCTGGATATCCTCCTATGAATAGAGTCTCAGTCTCTCTCATTTGGTCATATATCTTTTCCAGTTGATATCCATGGAACACAAAACAAACCAGTGGCTGAATAAACATGTTTATACAGTGATCCATGTTTTTTTCCCTGTTTGTTCGCTTTATAGATCGCTTAAAACAAAATACATTTCAGACATGCGCAGTCGAACAAGGACACCTGAAAATCTGACTGCCTCTTAACCCTCTAAACACGTGTCCTTCTGGCAAACATAAAAAATGAAAGCAGGACTCTTCATTAGAGATGAGTGCGTGTCTAAAAACATGTGATAATAGCCTGAAAAATCCCATCCCAGACGCATACAGACAGGCATTTATCCCTCTGTCTATTTACAGATTTATTTCTGTCCACAGTGAAAAGGACATGAACAAAACAGAGGCAGATCTTCACAGACTTGCCAGTTACATCTATGTGCTCACTTGTCAATCAACACTATACTAACAGCACAGACAGGCAGTTAGCAGAGAAACCTGCGGGCACACAAACACACACAAATTGAAGTTTTGCACGCCCACACACAAGAAAACAAACACACACACACACATCAGGGAGCATTACATCGTCCCTTTTATATTGTGCTGCCGCAGAGATTCGTCCCCCCATCTGATGCACTCTCATTCGAGTGAAATCTCTTTTCACAGAAAGTTCCCCATTGATAATTAAAACGCACACTGAAATTTTCACATGCTCCCTGGGTGATTTTGTTCTGCAGCCAGCACTGTTGGTAATGATAATGAAGACTGTGGGCTTGAAACTTAATTTACTTGCCTGGGATTGTCTTAATGTCCTTGCATTCAAAAGACTTCTTGTATATTCCACAGTCAAACTATGTGGTGAGAGCACTGTCCTAATTCTGCATGTTGGGAGATAGCGGGGGCTCTTTGGTGATTTAGATCAAGGTCTAGACTGCAGATGTCTCTGTAAATCTAAAGAGGTCTCACTGGAGTGAGCCTCTATTGGAGTAATTACTAGTAATTACTCACTTGAAGCACTGCAGGAAAGGGTCCATCCTCAACAATTACTTTTATCTTGTATATCATGTCAGAGTAGAGAGATAAGAGGTACTCTTATCAGTGTACGTTGTCAGTTTTTCAAAGTTTTTGTGTGGATCCATTCCATAACAACTTTATTTTTTTAGCCATTATCTTGCTGCAGCACCGGCAGATAATTTCACTTTTAATTTAATATCTCGTCTCTCCAGAAGCTCCAGAAGAAGGAGAGGAGAGGAGAGGAGAGGAGAGCAGAGAAGAGAAGAGAAGAGAAGAGAAGAGAAGAGAAGAGAAGAGAAGAGAAGAGAAGAGAAGAGAAGAGAAGAGAACGGTGTCCACTCAGTGTAGAAGTTAACCTAAAATGAGCTCCAGATGTCAAAAGCACATTGCTTCATCCTTCTTTTAGAACATTACCTTGACTTTGCTCAAGGACTTTTTCGAGTAGGGGTTCTTACACTTTTTCAGCCGAGGTCCAAAGAAGAAAAGCCTCGTCTGAACTCTGCCAAAATGAGGCTAGTACTCATTGCTTTCACGATTGTGTCTAAAGTACTGTTTTTGGGTCAGAAATTGGAGACCTTAGCAAGAAAAAATCTATAATAATTTATCCTTCACCTGCAAGCACATTATTTTTGGTGCTCTAAAACTTGATACTTGATATTTCTTCTCCTCTAATGCTGCAGTAATTCTCTGATTCTCTGAGTTTAATCTTCCATCCCAAATGCAAGATAGTCTTTCTTAAAAACAGTTTTTTCTCTATGATATTAAAAAGCTACTTATCTTGATAGAGAATCTTGATAGGGAGATGGCTTAAGGCTAATCTCTAACACTACAATAATCAAAACAACACTCTGTCTTTAAAATTTAATTGTGTCTTCTGATTGTCTTTTCTTCTCTTAACCCCTGGCACATGACTTCACAGCATATCCATATTTTTGAAAATATTCTTTTTTTTTTTTTTACAATGTATTAATCCAACAAATTAAAAATACATGAAAAGTTATAAAGTATGGGGAAAAATAAGAAATAGCTTTCTCCTAAAGCTAGAAATCACAGAACCAGAACTCTAATCTGTTGTGATCACAATGGAGAGCAAACCAGCAGATCATTTTTCAGCAAGTCATGGTTACAGTGTTGCAGTGTTGTGTTCTGAGAGTCAGAACCTTAAGCTACTCTACTGATCATGAATGGGAGGCTCAGCATTGTCAGTCTCCTATTCATTGCTAATGGAGAAGCTCTATGCTGTTTCTCTTGATGACACCACAGATTTGAATCTTGGCTGTCTTATTTCTAGCTTTGGAAGAGATTTGTTGCTGTAAAATCAAGACTGAGCTGTCCAAGATTACAGCAACAACATATTGTCTTGCCAAAACCTTGTCTCTCCAGAGAGTCAAAGAAAGAAAGGGATGAAGAAACACTGGTTGATTTTCCCCTTGACAGCCGTGCATTTTCTTTTACATGTTAAAATGTGACTAAATGGCCTGGCTTGCACACGTTGTCATGAGACATTTTCTACATGTGGGTGGGGATTAGAAATTAATAGCAGAAATTAGAATAGGATTGACGTGTCAAAGAAGCCAGAAATAAAGATTAAACTGAATCATCTTAAAGCTGTGCTTTGTTTTATCTTGCTTTCTTGCCTGTGCTATACATATCTTATTTTATCCTCATTTAGATGTGTTTTCATATTGAGTCTTTTTTTCCCAACATTCTGTACAAGTAGCTCTCTTGTAAAAAAAAAATGGCTCTCAATGGCTTTTTCCTATCAAAATAAATGTCTCACATCCTTTAAAGTTGAATAGCTTACCCAGTCTTGGCAAAGTTGGTCCAGTAAGTCATGACGACTGCGCTCAGCATCACGTCGTTCTTAGAGAAGTTACAGTTGAACAGATCAGTGGGTCCCACCATGGGCACGCCGAACACATAGGGCACCTACACACACACACACACACACACACACACACACACACACACACACACATGCACACAAACAAAGCACAAACACATGCACACACACAACAACCCAGTGCACACAAGCAACCCAGTGCACACAAGCGTACACACAAACAAAAGCAAAAGAAAAGCAGGTCAACACAGCGTTTACTTTCTTATTAAATGCTGAAGAAACCATCTATCAACTATGATCCCCATAGCAGTAAATATACTAATATATAATGCAGCTTCATAATTAGACCCACAGAAAAAATTAATTCCATAAGCATTTCAAATATTTCATCCACTTGAGGATTGCTTGATTTGACTTAGTAAGCACTTGGAACTGATTAAATTGAAGCAGTACTTGCAAGGTAAACTAAACCAAGCACTCCTGATTAATAGTGTGAATATTTTTGAAATCTCTCAGACATTATTAATCTAAATTTTTTGCCCAGATCTGACACAGTGTCGCACCTTATCACCCTGGGCGGAGTTAATTACCCCGACCAGTCATTCTGTCTTGCATGGCAACATTTCATCCCCTCCCCTCTGTCAGCAATGACAGTGGTAATCTATCTATCTATCTATCTATCTATCTATCTATCTATCTATAGCGACACAATAGTGTGACATCATCTCACCTCGTCACCGTGGGCGGAGTCAGCCCAGGGGGGCGTGGCATCACTCTGGCAGTGGTGGTAGAAGGAGTAGAAGTAGGTGGGTGATCCATACTGGGCGTGAAGGTCAGCCGTGGCGACCGCCGGCGCCACCCATTGGTGGTCGGTGAACAGCGCCACCAGAGTCTTCCGCCGAGTTTCTGCGTTGTCGCGGTCGGCCCAGTCCGTGTACATGAACCTTTAGTTGATCAATTAAAAATTAGCCGATCAATCAGTCTGCCAATCAACCAATCTATCACCAAATCTATTTAGCAATCTACCAATGCAATTATGCAAAAACATACAGTATATTGCATGCATATATGTAACAATCTCATAGTCAAATGCATGTACTCGCAAACGCAACATACTTAAAGCTGCGATAAGCAAAATATTCTGACCACTAGAGGTTGACAGAAACCGCAACACATTTGTAAATAAAGCACAGCAAAGCCACTGCATTACGGAGGCCTACCAAGGACATACATTGCAAAGCACCATGCATAAATGCTAATACCCAAGCTAACCGTACCTACGGAGGAGTGTTGCCAGTTACCAGTCTCACTTTGACTGGTGACTTTTTGCTGAAGGTTACATGTCCCACAATGACAAGTGAAGAGGTAGGTAGCAAGTTTACTAGTTTAAGAAGTTAACTCGCTCGCTTCAACGATTCCACCATTACGAGAATTTTTTTCTTTCTTTTTTAGAAAAGAGGTGAAAACAGCAACATAGCTGATCCGCATGTGTTCATTATGTCTCAATGAAATCTCCACATAGCACACATTAGTTTCAGGATTGGTTATGAAGTCTGATATCGCTTATTGGAGGTTTAATACATACACACTCCACACACTCACCTTATACTCTCTCGCAGTGTGTCTCGGCCTTCTGGGTATCCATACAAACTATCCACAAAGTCCGACACGGCAAAGTCAAAGTCCTCGGCCGTGACCCCGTCCTCGGAATCCACGATGCCTTCGACGAACTTCACCCCCTCGCCCTGATTGACCCCCAGCATCACGTCATAGTTCAGAAACTCTCCCTGCTCCATCAGAATCTGCGGGTCGTCCGGTATGACGTCGCCGTCGATCACCGGGGCGAAGGCCGTGTGGTATTTGGCCGGCGTGACAGTCTGCTCCACAAGTTCGCGGTAGCTCCGGCCCTGCAGGCAGGCCACCAGCTGGGTGCTGTCGTCGATGCCGCAGCCCACCCTCTCGCCTAGCTGCCGGGCGTACTTGCTGGGCTGGTAGTTGACGGCCCAACTGGCTAAAGCGCTGCCACTCTGGATGATGGCCCTGTGGAACAGGTCTGGGGCACACATGAACACACACATGAATACAGATATATACATGGATGTATATTGCATACACATCGAGGCACACGCACGCATATATTTACAGATGCACGTGTACACACATACATATTCATGGATACGCAAACACATGCACACAGGCATACATGGATGCACACACAGACAAACGCACACATTAACAGATGATGCAGAACAAGCACATACCCACAGTAAATAAAAAATATTCAAAATATAAATACGCATTATTCAAAATGATAGGCTCAGGATAATGGGACATGGTTAGAGCTCAAGCTTAGCGAGATCTGGGTTAAAAGTTCAAAGGCATTATAGCTCTTAGAGTTGTATGAGTGAGTGAGCAGCAGGCTTTTTACTGTAATATGGCTTATTAACTGAATTAAGGCCAGGAAATGAAAGCTTAATCACTGGAGACTTCAAAAGTTCCATTAACCTAAATGTACTAGCTTTTTTAGCACCGACCTACCTAAGTGCCTACCTACTTGCCCACCTACCTGTCAACCTGTCTACCTGTCTATCTTATCTATGCGTAACAATACAACAGGCGACAGTTTTTCATTAGTTCCCAGGTGTTAAAGTGCAAAAACTCTTCCACACCCCTGCAACATAGGATAAAACACTGTAGGTCTAATAGGGTTTTTAGTCCCCGGCCTTCTCTTACCCTCAGAGTAGTGCGACAAGGTGAGCAGGCTGACACAGGAGGCTCCGGCCCCAGAGCCGAACACAGTGACCCTGTCTGGATCTCCTCCGAAGGCCGCGATGTTCTCCTTCACCCAGCGCAGAGCCTGGATCTGGTCCAGCAGCCCATAGTTCCCTTTCGCCGCCTGGTCACCAGTACTCAGAAACCCTACAGGAGGAGAGAGAGACTTGTTATTACATGTGTATGATCAAAAAAAATGTGGGCTTTCACAGTTAATGACTGAAAATAAAACTTCCAATTTCAAGGATTTTCATGTTTTTACGTGAAATGAAAGTTTAAATACTCGTTAATGGGTTGAGCAATGCATAGGGCCCAAGGAACCCATTTAAAAATAAATGGGTGTCGATTCGAATAAGTTTTATTTTCCTATGAGGTGACTTTTTCAAGATATAAGGGTTTCATCACACAACAGCACTATATGCATGCATACAGGCACACACAGGGAGGTGATTTGGCAGGAGAGGCGCGGATGGCATCCCCACTGTTAACATCAAATATGCACACCCCTTGTTTAGATTTTAGGAGAAAATTATTGGGAAATTGTTTACCTCCCCTACGATCCCTCTCGTTAAATTGCATCAAATCAACCACTGCACATGCATACATTCCTGTCAGCGAACATGAGCTTACACACACACTTGGACATGCACACAATACACACACAGACACACGCACACACACACACACAGTTACACAGCAGCCATCCCTTATTCCCTTTACTGCTGAGGTTGTTAAGAAACACAAAGGATCATAATAATGGCTCACTCCCCTATATCTCATTACTGCAGAAGCTCATTTCTCTGAACCTCAAACTGCTACTGAACACATATAATGAGCAAGAAATGCAACGTTGTTAAAATAATACATTCTATCAATTGCGTGCGTTTGTTGGAATTTTCTCTCATGCAAAAATAGCATATCACTGGCAAATTAGACTGTAATGAGAGTTTCAGCGTGCTGTCATGTGTATGTTTTGTTTTCGGAGGAAGCTTTAGGCCAGCGTTTCGATTTATTTCTGTTTTTTTAACAAGAAACGTGCTCCATTCCCAAATGGTAGCAAGGTTTAATTGTATGTAGTCTTATATTGTTTTCCAAATACATGGGCTCACCTCGCGCATCCACCTCATTTTTGAGGATGATGATAATGATGATGATGAGGAGGAGGAGGATGAAGATGCTGCCACTCTTGATGATGGATGATGATGAGGATGATGAAGATGGTGGCGATCATAGTGGAGGTAGTGTAAACAGAGAGGATGGAGATGAAGAGGAAGAGGAAAAGAAGGATGCAGGATTGGTTTTGTGTTGCTCAGTACATTCAGCATATTACAGATTACAGTTCTAGAAGTAGGCTTCATGCACACAGCCAGAATTAAATGGATTTTTGTTTCACCCATGGGACGTACATATATGCCATATTAAATGAGTAAAAGCCTTTGGCAAAAAGCCTCTAAAAATAGTAAAAGAGAGCCAGGATATGAACTCAAATCAATATTTTTTGAGTAGACCATTTTAACTTTTTGACATGCATTTCACTTCATGAGCTTCATGAGCAGTCAGCCACTATTATTGGCCACTCTACTCTAGTGATGCCACTCCCTTACATTTTATCTTGCTTTCGTGTAATTATCTCCTAAAGGAGCAGACAAGTGGCCTTCCTATAAGGGAAAACATGCTATTGCATGCACACAATATATATAAAACATGCCTGACTTGCATAAAAAGCATGCAAATAGGTACAAAATATGTGTAATAACTCTTTAATAAGTTGATTCATAGAAAGAGTGCAACCACGCAAACCCATCTACTGAGTCATGGTGTTGGAGAGCTTCAAGTGTTGACTGATACATATCCTAGTGATACAGACTGATATATATCCTTTTAACTGACTGACTATGACTAAGTTCATGACATTTCTCAACTCTGCAAAGCGCTCAATATCTTTGTCAATTGTTTCTTGCTAACAATAACACATTGCATCGCAAGTGTTGCAGTAAGTGTCTTGATAACTCATCCGCTGTGTTTTTTTACGTCAAGTAAATCTTGATTAATGAATCTATATCCATTTTACCTTATAAAAGGCCTTAAATTATCTTTATTCTACAAAATAACAGGCTAATTATACAAAATAAATGAATGCAATTAAGTAAATTCACCTAATTATGTCATGTGGGTAAAATAAGTTTGAAACTTGCTGAATAAGCTAAATCAAGCACATGCTTAAAAAATGTCTGCACATTTTATTAAACTACTGGCACGTTAACTGATTTGTTCACATGAATAATTAAATTGTGGGCACAAAATAATTAGAGTGAGGGCATGAATTAACCCAACGGAGGGAACGATATGCATCTTGTGCACTTGACTTAATCAATACGAAGGCTCAGGTTCTATTTCGGGCGCACGCAATACCATCTTGTGCCCTCGTTGTAGTAAATGGTGGCCTCGAAATATAATTTTTTTTCTCCTGGGGCCACTCCCTGGCTCCATAATCTCCATGATCTAACAGCCAGACACAAAGCCTAAATGCCAGTGGTCTAAGACACTCTATTCATTCAGGAGCTTTTCATAACTGTCTAAAATTGGAAAAAACACTGGGAATCGGATTTTTCCTTGTTCAGAGAGCAATGAAAAAGATGTGAGTCACAGAGGTGAAAAGGATCAGATTTGAGCTGATGCTGGCAGTGGAAAAAAATAGCTTCAGGGGATTTATTCCCACTCGGGACACCCACACTAAACATGTTTTCACTCAAAATACAAAAAGTTGCTCCGGGTGAAAACATCTCACTAATGATTTTCACATTGTATAGCTTATTGACGGATGAAACAATCCAGATGGTGAATATAATTTTGATCCTGAAGATGAAATGTTACTTGATGAATAAAAACAAAATTTTACAATTATGACGCTGTCATGTGTGAAGCTCATATCCCCAAAGAGTCAAATTTTCAGGAACTGAGCAAAAACGCTTGAAGTTTCCTATGCAATAATGAACAATGTTATATTCAAGTACAAAACGGCAAAATTTGAGTTAAAAGTGTACATTTGACAGCGGCACTAATTTACAGCATTTTTCTTTGCTAATTAGAAAGTGTCATTGAATGAAAGGAAAAATAGATAACCCACAGCAAAAAGAAATAAATAAAAAATACCAACACTGAACGTGATTATTACATTACATTAGTGATTGATGATGAAGATGCAATGTCTTTTGCAGGTCAAGTTCACTCAAAAGTGGACTCAAAAGGTAATCAATATCAAACTAGAGTTGGAGTGTGTGGGCTCTGTTTATCTACTGCTGATTTTTTGCCCGGCACTTATCGACCTAATGATTGACCACTGTCATAGACTGCAAATACATCTCCTCAGGCTTCACCTCACCCCCCGACCCAAACCACCTCTTCTTGATTTTCTTATTAGTTTCCTCAGCCTCTAACATGAGATCCATCTATTCTTTTACAGTTTTTGTTTTAGCTTTTTTTATTTATTTGTTTGCTTATTTTTTATTGTGGTCTCGCCATGTTGTTTTTTTTATTTAAGCTCAGGCTACTTACCTACTACTACAGTGATTTGAGAATGTTGACTTATTCTGCTGTTCTATACTACACCAAAACCAAACCTAAATGCAGCTGTGATGTAAAGGACTGTGTGTACACTGCATTTCTATTCAATGTCCATTCATTATTGATTGTCCTTTAGCCTAGCACCCATCATAAAGTGAATGACCATAAGTAGGTGATTGGGCAGTGATAATGTCAGTATACCCAGCGCTCTTTGGCAGTAATTACATTGACACTGCTGTATCTGAAAGGGTAGAGTATGGCGTTAAAACACAGCTCTAGCCATTTTCAATCTGGACCCTATTTTCCCATCTTTTTCTGATAAAAACCTCATCAATTGCATCAATATAAGGCTGCTTACTCTGGACTCTCCAAAAATGATCCCCAAAAGCACCCAAGGCTTGTCTTTTTCAACACATCAATTGCAAAATGGCCAGAGTTATGCTTTAACACAGGGTTAGGGGTTCCATTCTCTTTGTAGCTCAATCGTTAGAGCATGGCACTAACAGTGCCATGTCCTGCATAGTACATCGGGTAGAATACAGCACTAACACTGCAAGGGATAGGGGTTTATTTCAATTGGAAGCCACCCATACTAAAAGCGTATGCTCATATCATGGTACCATAAAGTGCATATAGCCTACATATATATATATATATATATTATATTTTTTTTTTTATTATTTTTTTTTTTTATTTTACCCAGTACTCCAAGGCGGTAGTTGAGGGTTATGACAATGACGTTGCCGTAGCTTGCTAGCACGCTGCCATCCATCATGTTTCCGGTGCCTTCTGTGTACGAGCCACCGTGGACATAGACCATCACCGGCCGCTGACCCCCCTCCTCATGGATGTCTGGGAGAGAGGGAGAGAGGGGAGGAGGGAGTAAAGGAGGGAGAAAGGGAAGGAGGGGATAAGAATGGGGAGAATTAGGTAGGTAGACATGATAGATAGATAGATAGATAGATAGATAGATAGATAGATAGATAGATAGATAGATAGATAGATAGATAGATAGATAGATAGATAGATAGATAGACTTACTGATAGAATTAGTTTCATCATTACACACAAGCAGCACCATATGGCCTGACGATATGTTCAAACTAATAGTCGATGTGTTATCAGTGAAGCACCTGGTGTCTATATGCATAATCAACTCTTTGTTTAAGGTGTGTGCTTTTACTAGCTTCCCAAAGTCACTACAAGGTGTGTGTAATGCGTGGGTGTGTTTTTGTGTGTGTGGGTGTGTGCGCGTGTGTGTGTTTGTGTTTGTGCACATATCCACCCACTTTCTTCCTTGCTCCATTTTCAGTCTGTTGGTGTACACGGTGTGCATGAATGTATGAATGTACGTATGTGACATGTGTGTGTATGTGTCTGACTGACTGACTGACGGCTTGTTTGTATGTATGTCAGCGTCTCCTCGCTCCCATCACCTTCCCTAGTGGGCTGATACATATTGCGGTGGAAACAGTCTGTGCCTGCACACGTGTGCGTCCACCTGCTTTGCATCCCCCCCCCCACCTTCATTCCTCTGTGGGCACATATAAATTGAGATTGTGGGAGTGTTTGTGCTTGCCATCGTGAGTGTGTGTGTGTAGCACCACATGCATGTGTATGAACCAATATATATGCATGAGTGAGCCTGCATCCCTGCCACTTCCCTTCACAAGTCAAGGCAGGAAACCCCTCGGCGGCTGAGGCAGGTGGCTGCGTGTCAGTGTTGGTGCGGCACATATCCGCTCACCTTCCTCAGTGGGCACGTAGATATTGAGGTAGAGACAGTCCTCGCTCTGGTGAGTGAGGTACGTCGCCGCTATATCCAGGTTAGCCGTGAGCCAAGACGGCATCATGTCTCCCAGCATGCTCCTCTCATCCAGCGACTGCGGGCACACGGGAGCGAACTGCGTCACGTTCCGTATTCCCGGCCAAGGTAAAGGAGGCTCGGGGGCCTGGAAGCGCCGGTCCCCCGTGGGCGGCCTGGCGTAGGGTACCCCTAGGTACTGGATGACGGGCCCCAGGAGGTCGGAGGGCAGTGGGGTCAGGATGCCGCGGATGCGGCCCTGTGCCGTGGAGATGACAGGCACGGTCTGCTGCGCCGACGAGGAGGACGGAGAGAGAGAGAGGGAGAGGCAGAGGGAGAGGAGGAGGGAGGAGAGGGGTAGAAAGCCGAGGGAGGGGGGTGAGAGTGGGAGGAGGGACGGGGGAGAAGAGGTGGGGGGAGGGGGGGTTCTTCTGGTCCTCGGCACAGACATGGCGGTCTGTTAGGGGGCGGAGAGGAGGCGGAGGTGGAGAGAGGTGGGTGAGGGATCAGGGGGAGGGAGGGGGGGGGTTATGGGTGTGTTGACCCTTCAGAGGTATCCAACACTCACACACAGATGCTGCTCAGCTTGGCCCATAGCACACACACAACACACAGTCCTGGCCCTTGTAAACAACCTTGCCCCCTTGTGTGTGTGTGTGTGTGTGCGGCTTGGTGTGTGTGTTCCTGTGTGTGTGAGTCAGTGATTTTGTGCCTCTGAGTGTGTGGTGACTCAGTCAGTGAGTCCCTTGAGTCTCTGTGCGTGTGTGTGTTTATGTGTGTGTGTGTGTGTGTGTGTGTGTGTCCTGGACCGGCGAGTTGTGTGTGCGTGTCCCTCGTTATGTAAACAGTAGCATCACTGTTCCTCTGTCACTCTCTCCTTCCGGTCACCCCCATAACAAGCCCAAACTGCCTCCTGGAAAAGAGAGAGAGAGAGAGACAGAGAGACAGAGAAAGAGAGACAGACAGACAAACAGACAGACAGACAGAGACAGCGATGGAAACACACACAGGGGAGAGAGCAGACAGAAAGGGAGAGAGAGATTTAATTAGACTTATTATAATAATCGCATTGTAAAATAAACAAAACGTCACCGGATTTATTTGCCTTTCAAACAGGCACACGCACATTCACCCACACACACACACACAGCAGGCACACACATCACATCACATCAGACAAATAGGCTATGCTACCTCACTGCTGTTCACGTTAAAAATAGACGAGAGAGAGAGAGATAGGGCAAGCGAGATGTTGTCCGCTCAGCTTAACTCGGTGTCAGTTTGTAGGGCTATACCACACGGGGCTGGCATGTGTGTATCTGGTATATGGACTGAGGAGACATATGTCACATCCCCGCGACACATTTCACAGATCACAGGGAACCTGGGAGAGGGTGAGGTGGGGGGGGGAGTAGAGGAGAGGAGAGGGGGGGCGTCATGTCCCATGCTTAATTACACCCTGAATACACCGCAGGGCTCCTGACCTGCATGTAGCATAAGGTAGAAGGCCTGTGACACACACACATGCACACAAACACACACAAACACACACACTTTATCTCTCTCAAACACACACACACACACACACACTCAGACTCCCTCTCTTCTCTCTCTCTCTCTCTCTCTCTCTCTCTCACACACACACACACAGCTGCTCCCCAGCCGACGCTGCTATCTCTCTCTGGGGGCCTTAGGGCAGAATATCAACACACACACACACACAGCAGCAGCAGCAGCAACATCTATTTCCATATGATCACACACACACACACACACACACACACACTCACACACACACACACACACGCAGTGCTCCAGGTAGCATAGATATTACTGTGTAAAAATGATCAGTAGTGCTCCTCCCATTTTAGATTGTATTGGTGTCGGCTGTCCAAGGTGCTAGTTAACATTCCAGTGGTGATCACACACACGCTGATGAATAACGCTCCATTTATCAAGGCAAACCCGCCTGCCACCCTCCCCCTGTATATTTTTATATAGGCAGAACAGATAAAAGCCACGCTGGATTTTTATTAAGAAATATCCTTCAAGTGACGAAGGGGGAAAAAAATAAAAAATAACAAGTGCGTTGTAAAAATTTGCTTGAATGTGAGGTAGAATCCAGTCTAAATCTCTATCGGCACTGAAGCTGACTACGGCAAAAACACACACACACTCGCACACACACACACACACACACACATATACACACACACATACACTGCCCGAGCCTGCCTGCCCGCTGCAGTAAAATCCTCAAATGACAAAATGTAGGATATACCGTACCCAGGGTGAGAGGTGTGAAATCCCGTGGACCATGTTCCTGTTCCCGTCCACCGCAATATTTGCCTCGTGTTGGCGTTGCTGCAGCTCATCCGACGTGCCCGGGATGGGATATTGGGGAGATATTCCTCCGCTGGTGGCGCGTCTTTTAGGTGAGAATAAAAAAATCAGTCAATCAGAGAAAGGTGGAAATAAAAACAAGAACGTTTTGGTTGTTGTAGAAATCGAAGTGTTCCTCCAAGGAATACAAGGCCCAGGACGTTCAAATGATCAATCTCCCTCTCTCCCTCTCTTCCTTTCTTTCTCCTCCCTCCCCCCTCTCTCTCTTCTCCCCTCTCTCTTTCTCTCTCTCTCTCTCTCTCTCTCTCTCACACACACACACTCTCTCTCTCTCTCTCTCTCTCTCTCTTTCCCTAGATGCGATTGGACAGTGTGGCAGGCAGCAGCTAGTGATCCAATGATACGCACCTCGCTCCGTGAGGAAGCACAGAAAAGAGAGAAGAGGAGAGGATAGGGAAGAGAGGAGAGGAGAGCAGCAGACCTGCACAGGGAGCACACACACACACACACACACACACACACACACACACACATACACACACACACACACACAAGCGCTCACCATCACATAAAGCACATAGGTGCACACACACACATACGGCTGGAGAAAACGCATACACCTGTTGTCACACACACAAAACATATATGTACATGTGCACATGCATGCACATGCATACACACACACACCTGGAAAAAAAAACACAATGCATGTTCACAAATACATACAAACCTGTAGAAAACACATGCACAGACACACACACACACACACACACCTTTACACATTCATACACGGTGCCGGGGTACAGAGTGACCTCTTCAGGACCAGAACAGGAGAATCTGTCCCCATTCTACTCTGCTCTGCCCGCGAGCAGCTCTCTCCCTCAGGCACTGTGTGTGTGTGTGTGTGTGTGTGTGTGTGTGTGTGTGTGTGTGTGTGTGTGTGTGTGTGAGTATGGTAATGCAGTGGGTCTGCAGTCGCTACTAACTGTGTTTGGGAACACTCCTCACGTCAGCACAGCCTGCCGCAGCACTCAGGACTTTCTATTCCTCTCCCCCACTATCTTCCATCCACCCATCCATCTCTTCGTCCATCCCTCTGCCTGTCTGTCTGGCCATCCACTTGTTTGATTGTTCCTCCATCCAGCCCCCTACCCTCCTCTCCAAAGCCCTTCCTCCCTCTCTCCTCCCCTCTTTTAACAGGTTGTCTTAGTGGCAGTGCTCTTTTTTAATAATGCAGGATAAAACGTGAGTCAAATTATGAAAGGGCCTTTTTTTTTTATAAATGGGTTTTGAGAAGTGATTTAAAGGATGACACTGACTTACCTGGTCTAAGCTCCTCAGGGAGGTGCATTTCAAAGCCTAGGGCCCCTGACAGCAAAAGCCCCACAGTCACCCTTTCTCTTTAGGAACTGCCAGGAAAGCCCTGTGTGAGGATCTAAGGCTGCGCTCGGGCTCATATCGGGTTAAACGGTCAGAGATGTAGCTTGGGGCAAGGCCTTGACAAGCCTTAGAAGTTATAAGGCGGGTAAATAAGGTGTTACCGTAATCAAAGTATGGATGATTCTCTCTGTGTCACAGAAAGAGGATCGATCTAAAGTTGGAAATATTCCTTAGCTGGAGATAGCGGGACTGTACTAGCTTTTTGGAATGTTGCTGAAGGTTTAACCTGAGATGAAACAAAGATGAAACCTAAAGTTTTAGATACTATATGACATTATCTGTTAAAGGACTAAGAGGCCACTAAATTTGACCTGGAATGCATTCATTGAGCAGTAACAAGATAAAACAATTGTTAGTCAAGCTCACATCATCTTCTTAGGTGCTGGGTTGAGATGAAGTCAAAGCATAGAACCCACACACTATTCTCCAATGGTACTTTTATTGAATAGAATTACATAGTGTTTCAGCACTACTGGGTTTTCATCAGGTCTCAAGGGTCTCAATAACAAGATACATAACATTTCAGTTTTATCAGAGTTTCACTGCAGAAAGTTCAGAGACATCCGGTTCTGAACATCAGCCAAACAGTTTTGTAATACAGCCAACATACTTAAGACATTGGGTTTTACTGACAGATATAGCAGACTATCATCAGCATGGCAGCGGAAGTCAGATTAGGTGGCTAAATGGTAGCACGTAGTGAGAATAAAATTGGGCCCAGATTTGAGCCCTGATGTACACCACATGCATCTAAAGAGGCAGAGGAAATGTAGTTGACAATAGGGCTGGGCAATATATCGATATTATATCAATATCGTGATATGAGACTAGATATCGCATATGATCTGATATGGCATAAGTGTTGTCTTTTCCTGGTTTTAAAGGCTGCATTATAGTAAAGTGATGTAATTTTCAACAACTTACCAGAGTGTTCTAGCTGTTCTATTATTTGCCTTTACCCACTTAGTCATTATATCCACATTACTGATGATTATTTATCAAAAATTTCATTGTGTAAATATTTTGTGAAAGCACCAATAGTCATCCCTACAATATTGTCGCAATATCGATATCGAGGTATTTGGTAAAAAATATTGTGATATTTGATTTTGTCCATATCGTCCAGCCCTAGTTGACAATGGAAAGACATTTTTTTTTGTATTTGATAGGTAAGATGAGAGTCACTCCAGGCCAGTCCCAGAGATACTAACCCACTTTAACACTGTCATCATATCACCATCATGTCCGTCCCTGCATCCCTCTATCAAGCCCCTACTTTGAGACTCCTCTCTCTTTCAACAGACTGCCTCAATTGCAGTGCTCCTTCTTAACCAACTCACAACCAGCCCCACACTTAACCCCCCCTCCCCCCACCCTTAAGCCCCCCTCCTCCCACCCCTGTGTCTGTCAAAAAGTTGTCCAAGTCGAAGTACTTTTATTAACAACATCGCACATTGCATTTGCTTGTCCACCCATCCATCTTATTTCATGAATTATGTCTGTTCATCTTTCCATCGTTTAGCCCAGCTTAGCCCCCCGTTCATTCATTCTCCATCCCTCTGGCTTTTTGTCTCTCCTCTAACACATTCTCTCTGTCCGTCTATCAAATTATCTCTCAGTCTCAGCAGCCCAACTCTCTCAGTTCAACCAACCCTCCCCCAACTCCCCCTTTCTCTTAAAATATTCATTGATGTCTTAAACACTTTTTTCTGTCTCTCACACACATACTCTATCCTTTGGCTTAACTCTTTCATACCTCCAACAACCTTCATAGATATCCACAAATGTTTGTAAAGACACACTAGTAAGGATGTTGTACTGACATACCTTCACCACTATACACGTATATACACACATACACTATGACTGCTTGCTACTACACAATGAGTCCATTCTCACACTTTTTATTGACACTAATCATATAGAAACTGTTAAACATTATTGTGTTAATAATGTATTTACCTTGTTAAATGGCAAGGAGGAAAATATCAGGTACTATCTAAAGAATTCATACGGTCATGACATTACGTGCCTTTTATACGAATATGATGTAATGCCATAAACACTGATATTGGTACGGTGGCTGATGTTTGATTACAAGTTATTATATCGTCCTTGCAGCAAAATCATAAAAACAACTAGATGTTTGTGGTGCTGTAATCCCAGTAGGGCCTGATCAAAACTGTGCAACAGGGGAAAGCAGAAAATGCTGGAAGTAGCATGAGCTGGAAATGGTGCTGTGCTGCCTCTGAAAAATAATGAAAAATAAATGACTGACTGAGCCTGAGAATTCACAGTTACCAGCGTGCGTTTTCCCCTGTCGTTTGATTACTTACACTTGTTGCTTGTCTCCTAAGATCGTTGTTTGTAGTGAACATTTCAATCCTGTTTTGTAACAGTGTTGTATAGTTTATTGTTATTAGAGTCCCATGTCACTCACATTCATTATCATATGCATAGCCCTCTGTACACAAATATGCAAATACACACACACACATACACACCATGCACACATGAAGCCATCATCAGAGTTATTTTCTCTTATTCAGGCCAAATAGTTTGCAATCTAGATTTGTTCTAGTCCTGGTACAGACAGCACGCCAGCTCAGAACCTTATTTAATTATGTCATTCCCTGTAAAAGAATAAAAACTAGTGTTGCTACCATCGCTCTTTGTGCGTTCACTGTGTA